>NW_022639521.1:1696755-1718133 GCF_010583005.1 Odontomachus brunneus
GTTTCGATCATTTACTGATCCTCTTAAGTTGATAGTAACTAATTAAATAACAACCATATTCAAAATTACAATAACGCAACTCTTATCGATAACAAAACCGTAAGATATCTTATACAACATTATATTGAAGAGGATTTGGTTAACGAAATCAAAATTTAGTTAAAATGGGATCAACCAAATATTTGGTAATCCCTTTTTGGACAATACCAAGTGTTGTTGGACAAGATATACCGAATGTTATTTAATTAATTACTATTTGGATTATTAATGGATAATTATTAATGGATGCCATTAACATATTTACTTAAATCTAAATTCTTTTTATTTAAATCAAATATTGTTTACCTGATTTAAGTAAGCAATATTTTAAATAAAGAGAATTTAGATTTATATAAATAAATATGTTAATGGCACCCATCAAAGAAATATTTGTTGATTTTAAGGTAATTTTTCCCTCAGTAAATCGATTGAAGAGGACCAGCAATTGATCGAAATATTTTATACATTATAATAGATACATATATTATTCCCGTATATTCGGCTTCAGGCTCTTATTGGCCAATTTACAATTTGAAAGTCACTTGTTTGAATATTGTGTAGTTCTTCAATTCAACAAAGGAGAAGTTGCCTCAAGATCCGGCAGGGTTTGCGGAGCTATTATAATTTCATGTGTTTCCTCCCGGCACATTCCATTCGGAGTTTCGCATCGCATTATCTCCAAATAAAATTTTAATTTTCCCGAAAAGCTTCGCCCACACCCACGCCCACGGCCAAGAAAATGCATTCTTGGCAAGTACATTCGTATGTTTGAGAAAGCGTCCCGCTTCCGAATTCTCCCGGCAATCTGCGTCCTTATCCGTGATTTTGTTGGCGAATCTTATCGCCGGCCGAGGAGGACTCAGGCGGGGGAGAAGGGCTTTCTCATAGAATTTATTATCGCCAGTGATTTTTCACTCCCCGAGACGACGCGGCCGCGTCGTTTTTCCTCCCGCGCGAGAGAAAAGGAAGGAGAGAGAGAGTGCTCGATATCTCAAATGAAATATTATTGCTCCCTTCGCCGCTTTAAGGAGGCAGAAACGGAGTCTACGGGGCGAGAAATTTCGGCGCGCCGCGGAAAAACTTTAGAGACGAGTAAGGAGAAAGAACTTCCCTCTCTCTCTCTCCGGATCTGTATCTGACCTTTCTTTTCGCTTGACGCCGTTCTTTTTGCTAAATCTCTCGCCGGTAGTAGTACGGGCTGTAATATCGCTGTAACTCTCTCGCGCAGCAACCGCGGCGTTTTTCATCTCGTCTTTCGCTCATGTAACAATCGTGCGTAGTGTTGCAGAAGTTCGCTCGAGAGCTCTACGCGGAAGACCGCCCTTCGGTCAGAATTTACAGCCGACGATCTCTCCTGCCGGAACGTCCTAATCGAAGCGCCGCCGCGGAATTATTTAACAGCGAAAATGAAATCTCACTCAACTGCGAGTTTCAGAGAACGCGAATGAATAACGAGACCTCATCGTCTGTTTCTCCGTTAATTTCGAGTGTGCTTTAAGCCTAAAGAGTGGTTTCGTTTATCGGGATATAAGACGCGCCTCGGAAACTCTGGCCGAAAATCGCGAAAACTGGCGTCCAACGAAAATCTCGTCGAGGAAACATTGCTTAAAAACTCTCGCGGAGAAAGCTCTTTCTCTCTTCTTCCTCTCTCCCCCCTCTCTCTCTCTCTCTCTTTACCTCTCTCTCTCTCTCTCTCTCTCTCTCTCTCTCTGTCTCTTTACCTCTATCTTTTTCACGTATTCCAAAGAAAATCTCTTTTAATTGATAAACGATACAACTATCCTTCTCCTCGTCCCTCTCTCTCTTTCTCTGTCTCGCTCTTTTTATTTCAATTTTATAACGTAACGTTAAAAATTATCCATATGAATTTGTCAGTGAATATTCGCGTGGCGCTCTCCGCGAATTTCTTTTTCGGATTCAATTTATTTTCCATACGCGCCATTATATACAGGGTGTCTGACAATTTAATGACACCCCCGTTTTGTACTTATCAAACTGAATATCAAATTCGTCCATCATTCCGCAAACAATTTTTGAGTTATTAATTAAAGAAAATCGGTGAATAATCACATGCAATACAGTAGATGAGTTGTGATAGCCACATCTGTCGTCATGTGCTTGTATATTGTGCCAAACTGAACAAAAAAGTCCTCCATTTTGCAAATAACTATGTAAATTTTTAATTATTAATTAAAAAAGATTAGCACATTGTCACGAATTACAATCCATACCAATCCTCTTTAATTAATAACCATAAATCTACGTGATTATTTGTAAAATGGTGGCAGACTTTTTTGTTCAGTTCGACCTAATATATAAACAAATGTCATAGTCGCAACTCATCCACCGTATCGCGCATGATCACACATTCGCCAATCTTCTTTAACTAATGACACAAAATATCTGTGGTTGTTTGCGAAATAGTGGAGGAATTTTGTGTTCAGTTTGATGAGTTCTACCTGTACACAACGGATGTGTCATTTATTGTCAGACATTCTCTGTATATATGTATCTATACATATATATATATATATATATATATATATATATATATATATATATATGCGAAATTGCAGAGGAATTATATATATATCGAGAATATGTTAGTTGGATAGGTTAACATTTCAAGGGACTTTTAATTCGCGTCGAAAACGGGTGGAGAATGGAGGACGGCGAGTCGGAGAGGTCGTCGAACCGCGCGTTGATTTCTCAATGAATAATGTCACGCGACGAATTTTTCATTCGGATAGCTCCCTGATAGCTCGGATGCGCCGCCGCGGGCGACTCTAGACACTCGGACCCGGGACTCTGGATCTGAGAGTGCTGACCTACAGAAAACGAACTATTCCGAGAGTTCGCGAGCGAGCGAACGCGCGACGGTGCTGGATTCGCGTGTGCAAGAAGCGGTCGTACCGTAGGAAATTAATATATCTGGTACACAGAGTCGTTCTCCCGAGGCGAGGAGGGAAAAGATCGACGACCTGGCGAGAACGTATCTGGGTTAGTAGTCGTCGGCGATTCACGCGGAAACTTCTTTCGCTAGGCGGGACCGCCGGCTAAGCCAGGCCGCCGCCGTGGAAATCGCCAGAGCAGCGAGCGGCGCTTCGCGAATCGCGAATCCTCGTCTCGTCTCACCTCACTTCGTCTCGTTTCAACTAACGTCGCTGTGTGCTAGTATTGTGTACATTTTGTTGCACAACGGTTCAGGTGCAATGTAGTCGGCATCGCACTATACTGTCAAAACTCCGAGTCGTGACATGTTTGCGCAGTATAATTACATTACTGTTATTATTTATTATTATTAATTATATTATTCTCAAGCTCGTTGGGGTACACATGCAGAAAAATACATACAGTATTCAGGAAAATGTTATTTATTCTAAATACTTCTCAAGTTTATACGTCCGCAAATCTATCATAAATTCATCATAGCCATCAGATTTATTCGAAATACATTCTAAATCCTAGTAAGTGTGGTATATTTATCAAGAATATTGAATTAAAACGAAAATTCAATTTGCTGGAACTTGCAGAAAAAAATGTTTTTGGATTGAATAAATTTTAGTATATCCAAACAAATTTGATCATTGAAATGGTCCAAAGAAACTAACATTTTAATCATGAAGAACGATTGCTTGGCTTTTCGAATAATTTAGCTTAGTTTAATTATTTTGTTACTTGCTTCAAAAAAAGAAATTGTTTCATTTAATTTTCTCATTTCATTGAAAAATTCAATAATTTTGTTTAAATAATCTGAAGAAACTTGAGATTTCTTTTTTCACATTACTATTTCTTTTTATTACTTCATTGAGTGCATCCTGCTGCTCTCTATTTAATAAAACAAAATGATATTTGTTATAAAATTATTTTGCCGAGTCAAACAAATAAAAATATTAAATCCACAAAACCCAATATCTCTGTGTAAAGTCAATTCAATTTTTTTTTTATAAAATTTTTTCTGGTATTCTTCTAAATAAAATTAATTCTTCTCTCTTTTAAGTATATAATAATGAGCTTTTTTCAAATTTGTGATGAGCCCATTTCAAAAGTATTATCAAAAAACATTTTGAAGATAACCATTGTTTAGAAGAGCTTTCTCGAATTTATATGAATCTATTTCAAGACTATTACCAAAAAATATTTTGTGTCAAAGATAACTATTGCTTAAAAGATCTTTCTCAAATTTTCAACTTTTCTCAAATTTATGATGAATCCATTTCAAGTCTATTATCAAAAAAATATTCTGTGTTAAAGATAACCGTTGTTTAAAATAGAGCTTTCTTAAATTTTAAGCTTTTCTGAAATTTGTGACGAGTCCATTGCAAGACAATTACCAAGAAAATATTCTGTGTTAAAGGCAACTGTTACAGAAGAAAAGTAAACAGAATAATCGCTTTTCTTAGCAGTGGAGAATGATATTTCCTTGCGTGTAATAACTCTCAATTTTGACAGTTTGATGAACTCCCAACTTTATTGTGTCTAAACCGTCCCGCGCAACCGACTATACCTTCCTTCCTTCCTTCCTCGAAAAGTGAAATTCGGCATGATCGCTGTCGCGTTCTGCCGACGCCGAAATTTCGTCACACCGGTCCTCCACCTCCATCTCTTCTCCTCTACTCCCCTCCCTGGTCACCGACTCAGCGCAGAGCAGGAGAGGAGGTCAACGGCTTCGCAGCCGTAATCGCGGGCGTAGTATACGAGCAGACCCGTTCGGTGAAGTCACACGTAGTCACAGATTCGTCACGGTGTGTGTGTACGTGAATGACACATTTTATCGGCGCGCAGCCCTACATTCCTTTCTTCTTCTTTTCCTTCTTGTTCGTTTACTTTCTTTTCGAGAGGGGGAGAGAGAAAGAGAAAGAGAGACGACGACTGCCCGCCGCGCTGCGCTCCGTCTCACGTGCGAGGAATTATTGAGAGGGTGCGTTCGCCCCCTGGCGCGAATTAATTAATTCTCTCGGCGGGCCAGCGCGCAGCGCGATGAATTTTATCGAGCGCTACGTCGCCGCGATTTAACGATCGGTCAAATGTAAATTTCGCGATGAAAGGTCAGGATAAAATACACGCGCCGCAAAACGGTATCGGAGAGAGAGAGAGAGAGAGAGAGAGAGAGAGGGGGGAGATAAAAAATAAAAGGTTCGACCCGTAAATGAAATTCTATATGGAGAGCCCCAGGAGTAGGCGTTTTCGATAAAATTACGAATAAATCACCCGCGGCCAGATATTCTATTAATATCGGGAACAATGCGAGGTGAATTACAGCGCGTATATCGCGCTGTTAAATCACCCCGCGCGGTAAATATGCCCTCTACCTCTCTGCCCCAGCTCCTCGTTCTCCCTCATCTTCCGTCCTCTGAAATCCACCGTTCTTTCGTGAACGTAAATGCGCTTCGCATGCGGCGACGTGAGAAATGATCGCCGAGCATCCTTCGCGCCGTATATCGCCGCGCTCAAAGAAAAAGATACATACACTACCTATGACGTCACGTTTTGTCACCCAGATCTTGTCTGGCAATTCAGCACGTAAGATCGACGCATGACGCAATCGCGATATTCGCCTTCGCGAGTTCGGCGGAGAGAGCCGCGCCACCTGCGCGCGTGCGCGATTCCGTCACTTTCTCGACGAAAAATTCGCGACGATGTCGAACTCGAGCTCGATTCGGCGGATCTTCGCGGACCCCCGGCGAATCGCTCACGTAACCTCGCGCGATACGATCGAGAGATCGACCGGTCTCTCTTGCTCTCTTTCTTCCTCTCTCCCTTTTTCTTTCTCCCTCTCTCTCTCTCTCTCTCCCTCTCTCTCTCTCTTTCTCTCTCTTCCTCTCTCTCTCTTTCTTTCTCTCTCTTTCTCTTTCTATCTCTCTTTCTCTTGCTCGCGGATTAGGATACGCGAGCTGTCGAGGGTTCGACGACCTGCCTTTTGCCGCGCGACGTGTCGGCGGCGGTCCTGTCGACTAATCTCACGGCGACTCGTCGGAAAGATCTCGTCGCTGCGCGCGCTTATAGCGTGCGTTCGCCGTTCGCTGATTCGCTCGCTCGTTCGCTAGGCCGAAGTGAACGGGGTTACCGATCTCGAATGGCCGTGACTCTGGGCCAGGGTCTGGGCCAGTCGGATTCCACGTACCCGGTGACGCGCAAAAAACCAACGTCGATTTATACGCACGCCGGTGTGCGCCTTGTGTACCGTTCGTTGCCTCCGCATAATTCGGGGATAAATTGTGTGGCCTCGTGGCGTGAATCGACCGATCTCATTCTTAGGGTTCACCCTTCAATCGTCTCTCACTTTCTCTCTCTCTCCCTCTCCCTCTCTCTTTCCCCTCTCCCTCTACTTTCTTTCAAAGATGAAAATTTTGTTGAATATTTTATTGCTATTGTTTTTACATTATCAATTAAAAGCAAGATACGATGATTTTGAGAAACAGCACTAATACAAAACTCGTATCAATCTTAATCATTTTAAGAAATTGTTTTAGGTAGAGAAAGAGTTAAGAGGAATACGGCGCGTACTATTCTAACCCCCACTTTGTGTCAAAATGAAATCGTTCAATGTTTCTCAAATATCCGTAACAACTGGAAAGTTAAAGATCTACTTTCAGTAGTTTTTGCAAAAAGTAATTGAAAATTAATGCAAACTCTGAGTCAATGACAAATTGTTTATTACCATTTTTAGATACAATATAGTCTAATCTCTAATTTTGTTTAAAATTTTTTTATTATTTTTAAATAATATGGGTAATTCACTCTTAAAGCTCTTTTTTTTCGCTGGAGGACTTTCGATCGATGATGTTAGAAACCAGAAAATGCACGCTTTTTCTTATAAAATGCATTTAGATAAAAAGGTGGTAAGAATTATCCGTAAAACGATATTTGTCGAGTAGATTTATAAAATGGTCAGAATTTTTCTTTTGTTCTAACGATCAATAAATTATCGTAAAATTAACAGGACATCTAACCTACTTTTTGAGCTATCTTTATGATTCTGCTACGTGTTTATTTTACGATTATTTATTGATTTGATTATTATTAAAGCAAAGAAAAAGCGTTCAAGCTATTTTACAAATCCGCTTAATCGATTGCAAATATTATTTTGTGAATCTGTCATTTTATTTCATATTTTGCAAGAATTTTGAGCATATATTTTCACACTTCTGACGTCATAAGTTAAGATATTCACGGTGAAGAAACAGGAGCCTTACAGCATGACATTATTGAGTTTAAATATTTGACAGGGTGAGTGTCACGCTGAATTCACGTGTGAGTCTCACCAGGCCCACATTTTCACAGCGTTACGTTAGCACGTCGCGTGATTCAGCTGATTTCACTAAGATTTATGTCATGTGACTTTTTTCTTCAGTTGTCAACACTTTTAACCTCTAAATATCATCTTACGTCGATTGTTTTATTACACGTTAATGTTAAACTCCCTGAAATAAAAATTTCTGTATCATTCGTATTCGTCATGAGTATTAGTTATTTATTTATGAATGACATAATATTTAACATGATAATAATATTTAGAGCAAGACGAGAGACGGTGTCCCTTGATTTAGTTTTATCCGATTTCCTAAATAATTGATTATTTCTTATAAATATATAGTCGGGAAATAGTAATTCTTTATAAATAGTCGGACATTTGTAATTCCTTATAAAATTAAATTGTAATTTGTAATTCCTGAGAAAATTATAAAATTAAGTTGTAATTTGTAATTCCTTAGAAAATTAGTCTTACTTATAAAAATTATAAATAAATATATAAAGACAAAAGAGAGTACCTTCATCTACAAGAAAATTCTTACTAAAACTGACGCATCTCGCCTAGATGGGTGACATGGCGGTCATGGTGTTGACCTTTTAAGGGTTAGGCATCGATCCCGTTTAAGTTTTCTTCATAAAATAGGCTTAAAAACCGCTGCTGATAAAAAGTTTAATGTTTCATGTCAAAATAACCATCGAGAAGTATGATTTTCTAAATATATATGATTATGTACCTTCATGTATGTACTTCAGCTATAAAATTTACTAAATCTTGCAACTATATAATAACAAACATGACAATGCCAGTTATGTATTTTAAGATGGCATCGATAAAAAACAGAGAAAATGAAATTCGCTTACTTTGTTCCGTGAAAAACGTTACACAATTTCGAGAATCAACGACTCTGCTCTGCATACAATCGCCATATTAGTTTCTTCAACGAAGAAGTCAATATTTCACGAATTACGACGAAAAATATAACTCTATTTAAGATGAATCAATAACGTCATATTGACGGAATCATTATTTTGCCAATATAAAAAATTTGAAGAAGACCCAAAGTGAATATACATAATTATGTACATTTAAAGTGTTAATGATAGACATTTAATATATATGATATTTTTAAGTAAAATTAAAGATATCCAATTATATCTAGTAAGTTCAGGTGGAAATAAAATTGTTACCAGAGGAAAGAGAGGGTGTCTGCCGGGATTTTGAGTGTCGCTGGGATGTCCTCGTGTGTGCAGACGCTCGAAATCGTTTTGCAAGAGGAAATAGTCGGGAGTCGGAAATCGGAAATTCGAAATACAACAATACCCGCTGATTTGCATTCGTGCGCGCATCGTACGCGGGCGCCTTCATGCGCCAAGTCGTGAATGAGTATAGATGGCTGGAGGGGTGAGACCGAGGCGGTCGGAGAGGTTAAACGCACGTCCGCGTAAAGGGGTTAAGAGAGGGCGACGGACAAGGAGAAATGGTGCGAAAGGGACGCCGAAGAGAAGCACGAGGAACGCGGGATGTAAATAGTGTGCAGGGGACAAGAGTGCGACGACTGAGTGGAATTTTTCTAAAGGAGCCGTGCCGTTTCCGGCACAGTGGATACGCGAGTCTCGTTCTGCGTAACAGAAAAAAAAAAGATCACATCGACAGCAGGTGGAATAATGTACACCACATCTGTTCAACATCGCAAGTTACCAAAACGTCTAAGATCTCCGTATCAATAGTCGCTGCTTGAAATTTGCCTCACGTGAGACACTCGGATCGGGATTAAGAATTAGATATGACGTTCTCAATTAAATCACATGATATATGTGACATGTACACTTATACGATACGTGTATGTGTATTAGTAATAGCGCGCTTCAACTAATCAATTCACTAACCTTAAATTCAGATCCAAATATCTCGCTTGAGATAAGTTTCAAATAACGACTATTAATACGAGCTTAAGATTTGCATGTATTAACAATCGTTATTCGAAACTTATCATGTGAAACGCCCAGATCTAAACTTAGAATTAAATGTGAATTTTTCAATTGAACCGCGATTGTAAATATAATGTATCATCCCAGATAAACTTTCATAATTATTACATTCGATGACATAGAAACTTTGTAATTCTTTTAATCACGTTTATGTGAAGCAAATATATATATATATATATATATATATATATATATATATATATATATATCGCATTAATCATCAAATTTACTTCATAAAATAATGCAAATTTTTTCGTTATATTGATGCAACAATAGATTTGCTAAAGTTACACACAAATTTTGATTTTGCATTTTACGCCACATATTGTTTCAGTAAGTTTTCAACATTCTTTTTATATTTTTATTCCGTTATGCTATCTATAATAAATATAAATTCCATATAAAACACTTATAAAGAACGTAATCTTTATAAATTGACTAGTATATAAAGATGTTGCCATATTTACGTACACCTATCTATCTGGATAAGACGTCTTGAGAATTCATCGTTTCTTTATTATAAATTTCAAATTCTTGTTGATATTTGTAATATCTCGAAATATAAAAAAATAAGAAAAGAGTTAACCCAGATAAACTTTCATAATTATCACGATGTAAGACAACCGATGGAATGGGTGATGGAAAGTCTACAATTTTTTTAAAATTACTTTTATGAGACAAATATTAAAATAATTATTAAATGCATACCATATAATACTGTTAATTTTACCATATAACAATGTAAGTATTTTAATATACAATAATGTCAAATTTTTGTATTAACGCAGAAACAAATTTACTAACAGTTGCACTCAAATTTTCATGTGACATTTTACGTGACATTTTACGTGACATTGTTTTGAGCAAGTTGTACTAAATTTTTTCATCTCTCTCTCTCTCTCTCCCTTTCTATTTCGTCACACTAAATATGAATGTCATATGAGCTGTTCACTAAGAATCGAAGCTTTACAAATTAACTAGTAAAGCTGCTACCAAATTTATATACATCTGTCTACGTGTATCACTTTATTTAACTCTGAGAATCTGAGACCTAACTTTAAGTTCAGGTCACACGTTTCAAGGAGCGACTATTAATGCGGGTCTAAATATTCCCGCGAATGAAAATTCATACATGGTAGCTCGCGACAAAAATTCTAGCTTCTTTCATTCGACAGATGTTGGATCGGGTCCTGCGCTAACGGACCCGGAATTGCGACACGCATCTGAGAGGGCAAGGATATTATATTTTTAAGACTCGTGAGTATTTCCAAGGACACCGACCCCCTGGCCCGACTAACCGAACTCTCGGCGGAACTTTTCCACCTGGCACGGCTGGCAGTGGCGCCTTATAATCGCGAGAAGTTACCCGAAGAATTAAACTTCGGTCTCGATCGGCGCATGCCTGCTGTCGTCATCGACGACGGACGAAGGGACGAGCAAACAAGCACTGCGACGACCAGAGAAAGGGAGAAAGCGGCGCGGTAGCGGTGAGCGGGGTAGTAGTGCGCCCCGGGGGGGTTGGTCGGTTGCACGCGCGTCGAAACGACCGTCAGGGGTTGACGGGGGTTAACGGGGGAGACTGGCGAGAGACGAAGAGGGTAGAAACGCGATAAACCGCCAGACGAGGACGCACGAGGGAAATGCACGAGAGAACAAGAGGGGATGAGGAGCAAGAGGAGGAGGAGGAGGAGGAAGAGAAAGGGGATGGTAGGAGAGGAGCGAACGAAGAGGGATGAACGGGGATAGAGGACGGGGGGAGGGGGGGGCTAGTGAACGGGGATGGAGAGTAGCGTACGGAGTGAAGTGAGACGCACCGAGAGAGAGAGAGAAACGGCGGGAGGACTCGCGGTGGAGGAGGACGCCAGAGAGAAAGAGAGAGAGAGAGAGAGGGAAGGGAGATAGAGATGAAAAGAGAAGGGAGGGAACGAGAGAAAGGGGGACAGACAGAGAGAGGAAACCTCCGGCAACGGGTCGATCGAAAGCGCAGCGCAGAGAAATGCACCACCTCTGCTCTGGTCTGGCAGCTTTGCGGGCGCACCACCGCGTCCGCGTGCGTCAGAAAGAGAAAAAGAGAGCGAGCGTGAGAAAGAGAGAAGGCGGGAGGTAGGAGGTAGAGTAAAAGAGAAACAGAGAGAGAGAGAGAGAAAGGGGAGAGAGAAAGAGAGACCGACGGAAGCGGAAGGGAGACCGACATATATCCGCCAACCAATACCGACGCAAGAGGAGGAAGAGGAGGAGGAGGAGGAGGATGAGGAGGAAGAGGAGGAGGAGGAGGAGGTGGAGGAGGAGGAGGAGGACGAGAGGAGCCAAGCCGAGTCGCGTTGGGCTAGGTCAGGCCTACCCGAGTTCCACACACACCGCGCTCTCTTGCGTGTGCCATCCCGCCGAGGAGAAGTGCACGAAGGCGGAGGCGCAACCCCTTCGCGGAAAGAGGGTCGCCGCGTTCCCGGTCCGCGCGACAGCGGCTGCCTTCGCAAGAGAGCGTAGTTCACGATTTTTATTCGCGCTGAAAACGAAAAGCACCGCGTAAACACCGCGCGACACCCACCGTCGTCGATGAGGACGACGACGCAACGACGATAACGCCGGAGACCTAGGACAGAACGCGCGTCGCGATAACGAATCAGACGTCGATCCGGGTGCCGTGCAGTGTAAATCGCCGCGGGAAAACCGCGGTGGTGCAGTGTACATCGTGCCGGATGCTTTCCCTTCGCGGGGGGACAACGGGCGAGTTTGTCGATCGCCGATGAATAATCGTGAGTGCCGCCTCTACCCCGCGCGCGCGCGCCCGTACGTACGAGCGTGTGTGTGTATGTGTGTGGGTGTGTGTAAGTGTGTACGTGCGTGTGCGTACGTGTGTGTGAAAGCGGAAACGATCCGTTCTCCGTCCGCCGCGGCGAAGGAGCAAGAGGAACACCGAAAGGGTGCCGCAACACGGGGCACGCGTGATTTCGCGACGGCACCGCCGAAAATTCCTTGTTGACAAACATCGGCTGCGACAAAGAGGCGGAGGCAGGCAGACAGCGAGAAAGAGACAGATAAATAGGAAGAAAGGAGGAAGAAAGGATAACGCGGGGCGAGAATGTCAGCCGATCGGCGGGAATCGATCGGGATTCCCTTTTCCCGATGTCCTGATAATCGATAAGAGCGTCGCGTAGGTGGACCGCCGCGGGACCGCCTAGGCAGCGGAGGCAGCGATCGGCCTTACCGACGTCAATTTCTCGCCCTCGCGCCGTACCCTCTCGCTGTGCTCCGCTCGGGTGAGATAAATGTTGAGGATAAACGGCGGCCCGAGGCGTCGACGAGGCTCGCTTTCGCGAGGCCAAGATCGGCCTGCGTGCATCACCGCCGCGTCCGACGACTCCGTCGCTGCTACCGCCGGACTTGGCGAGATGCCGGTCTCCCTGAGGAACCACCGGATCACGTAAAGGGTAGTAGCCGTCGGGCCGCGTAGAGCCCTTCGATCGCGCGCACGCAAGCACGCTCGCGCAACACTGAAGGGAACACGAACCGGAGATCCCCCGGCTGCTGAAGCTGCCTACCTGCACACCCCCGGCTCTGTACATCCCGCGCTGAGCACAACACCGTCGTCATCGTCGTCGGCAGCGAGCGTTCGTGAGCCGCCGATGCACCAGGAGCCGTGAGTATCGCGGGGGCGCGATCGCGCGCCTTCAGAACGATAAGGGCGTTAATGACGACGCGTGAGCGAGGGGAAAGTGCCGCCCTAAGCGGCCGAGAGGTAACCGGCTGGTCTCTCACACGGCCACCGTGGACCGTGGGGTTCGCAAATGACGCTGAAGAACGAGTCCTCACCTGAGGTCTTCTCGGTCTAAGACCTGCTAAAAGGGCTTCGCCGCCTTAAGACCAATGAACCAAGCTAGACGAAGGGGATATTTGCGTGGTCCCCGTGCCGCTCCTCTGGTCGGATCGGCGAGGGGGACCACGCAAATATCCTATAAGTCGGTCTTTTCTGGACAGTTTTGCTTCACGAGACCAATGTCTCGTAAACGAGAATATGAACGGACAGCAGAGTCATCTTGTTCTTGTGAAAATTAATGATCACATCTGCGGTAATGCGAGAGAGAGAGAGAGAGAGAGAGGAGGGAAAGGGGAGAGAAAGAAAGAAGGAGTGATCGAGGAGTCTCGCACCGCGCGCGGCCAAAACATCTCGCACTTGCCCTCTCGCGAGGGATCGATTCCGTCGCGAATCTGCAAACCTGCGTGCCGCGAGTGCGGTGATCTTTCGCGTAAAGTGCGTCGCCACGACGTCGTCGCAATGTCGCGCAACGCAATTCGAGCGGTTCCTCCCTTTCAGTCGATCATTTCGGACGTCTGTCCGCGAGGGCTGAAAGCCAAGAAGAGCCCGGCACGCATCGACGAACGGTCGACGACTCGCGCGAAAGTGCAAATTGATTCGGTGGATATTAATAGCTGATTAATCATTTCCGATATCTGTACGGATCGGGGAGTAATAGGTTCTTCGATCGAAAGAGAAGGAGAAAGGGAGAGACGGACTCTTCGGTTTGCGACTGAAGCGGGGTGAGAGAAATGCGCGCACGAAGATAACGTAATCGAAGATTGATGGGAAACAAATATTATTGCGACAGCGATAGTCGAGCAGAGTGTTTGTCGTCTCCGCCAGGGACGGGAAACTGCATCGTGCAATATTGGTATTCCGGGATGGAGGGGAGGATGCACGAGGAGGACTCCACAGCGGAGCTCCCGAGGAAGAGAATAAATGATTGTTGATCGCGGAGTTGCTCGGGAAGAATCGTTAAACTTTCAAACCGAAGCTTTTAAGCGTTTGCAAATTTATCGCGTCGTTGCGGAAGAATCCATCTCATTGATCATTTAAGAAGAACCGTTCAAACCTCTCCCCCCCTCTCATCCTCTTTTTCTTCTTCTCTCCGTACATCTGTCGGAGAGAACTATGAAGTCTTCCAGCGAAGTGCGAAGTCGCGCTAATCGCGTCCCAAACGAAACGTAGGATCGATTCCAGCATCGTGAATATTTATCTCATTAACGGCGCGGGTCTGTCGAATTTGGAAAAGCGAATTACGAGCCAGAGAAAATATCACGTCGAAAACACACACACACACATACACACGTTCCGTGCTGCGCTGCGCCGTGCCACGCTGCGCGTGCGAGCGAGCGGGTGGGCGATTTTCATGGAAATCGAAATCTGCCGGGTAGCGAAAACCCCCGGCGGAGGGTTGAGCGACGGGCGGGGAGGACTCGGTAGTTTATGCCCCCCGCCACCCCTCCCCGTCTCCCGCTCCTTCCCTGCTTTCCCTCCCTCCCACCCTCCTTCTCACCCTTGCAGTCGATCAATGCGTGGACGGGTTTCACTTTCGCAGTGTTAAAGTGTTGCACCACTGCAGATTGAAGAGTCGGGATCGGCCAGAGGGATAGGGAAATAGAAAGGAAGAGAGATACGGGCAGAAAGAGGAAGAAAGAGAGGGTAAAATTCGATAGGAGGAAGATACGCTGAGGGTAAAATTCTATGCGAGGAAGAGATCGCGCGCTACTCCATTCGATTCCATGCGGTTCGTCTCGCGAATCGGCGGTCGCGGAAAAGCCGCGACAACGATCGCACGCGCCAGTTTGTTCTATAATTCGACGTCCAAGTGCACCGAGCACGCGCTCGCCAACGTTGCGATCGTCGTGAGTTTATCGGATCGTCAATTATGAATCGTCGCATCGACAGTCGGTCGGTCGGTCGGTCGGTTTAAGCATCCGCGCGCGAGCCGAAAATATCCTCGGCGAAAATCGCCGTCGGAGCTTGAAGGAGCAAAGGGGAACTATCCGCCGACGGTGGACTCTACATTTCCATGTGTCTGTCTTATTTATTTCCGCACGCAATCGATCGCCGGCCGGCCGATGCCGGTCCGAGAGC
This sequence comes from Odontomachus brunneus, assembly GCF_010583005.1. Taxonomy (NCBI): domain Eukaryota; kingdom Metazoa; phylum Arthropoda; class Insecta; order Hymenoptera; family Formicidae; genus Odontomachus; species Odontomachus brunneus. The sequence continues at coordinate 1,711,934 of NW_022639521.1, forward strand.
CGATCAGAAGAGGACTCGTTGCGAATTCATCATTTCCTAGAGTCGGCTGGTCTCAATCACACCGCTCCTTCCCTCCCCTTACGCCCATAAATACACGCGGCAAGAAATAGAACCGTGAGACGGCGCTTAATTATTCCTTCGAGAGCGATCGCGCCGCCGTTCCGGAAGGAACGGACATCCCGTGGGGCGCCGCGATGACGACTGCACCCCGTTAGCGATAAAAATAATTGCGAAAAACGTACTGCCGCGAGAAACAGTCCGAGCGCAGGTAAAAAATAGCGCGCCGTCAATGGCGCGGCTTCGATTATTCATTGGGGAGCCGCTGAACGAACGAACGGACGAACAAACGAGCGGATTGAAAATGGCTCGTCCGCGACGATCTTCCGGGAGACCGTTAGCGAGTAAGACCAAAGCTGCGAGCTGTGAGGTGAACGCACGCCACGGCCGTGTGCGCGCGTGAACGACAAAATTGATAGTATCCGCAAAGGACAACGTGAAGATTCCACGCTCCCCTAATGTGTCGCGCGGTAATCAGCTTAAAGCGACAGCTAATCCGTCGCTCGATTGTGCGCGGCTCTTCCGCCGCCGCGATGATAAATTTCGCAATCGGTGATGCGGAGTCATGAAGGACTACTTCGGCCTAAAGCTTCGATCGAAATATGGACCTCGGGATTGACAGTGACGTTATCCGAAAGTGCCTCGCAATAAAAATTCGCAACGCAAATTTTAACAAAGTCTTAACTAGGAATTTGTCTCATAGTCCTGATGTAGTCTCCTGATAGTCTCAGGCCCTTATCAGGAATTTGTCTTATGATATAATTTCATAGGTCCCTCGTAGGTTGGTCTTAATCAATTATCTGGTTCTCGGCTAGAAATTTGTTCCATGGACTTGATTATGTTGGTCCCGATCAGTTATCTGGTTGCCGGTTAGAAATTTGTCCCATGGATCTAATCAGGTTGATTAGTTATGTGGTTTATATAAATTGAAGTTATTGGATCCTGATAAGTCACGCAATACAGCATGGGTGGTAATTAGGATTTTATTAATAATTAGAATTATTGATAATTAGAACCTTATTAATAATTAATACCCGATAACATCACCTTATACAAGTCCGATTAGAATTTATTCCATGGTCCTAATTAGATTCTGATCCTAATCAGTTATTTGGTTTGAATAAAGTGATGTTATCGGGTTTTAATTATTAATAATGCTCTAATTATTAGTAATATTTATTATTAATAGAGTCTTGATTACTATGGTATGTTACATAGCCATGAGGAGCCGATAACATCACATTATATGAAGAGAACTGATTAGGATCAACCTGATCAAGACCATGAGATAAATTTCTAGTCAGATTTGTATAAAATGATGTGTTACTGGGCCCTAATAAGTCGTATAACGAAACATGGCAGTCAAAATCTTATTAAGAATTAGAATTATTCATAATTAGGACTTTATTAATAATTAGTTTCCTTAATATCACTTACATCATCTTATACAAGCAAAGATAACTGATTGGAGTCAACTTTACCAAGATCATGGGGTCATTTTTAGATGAATTTGTATATGATGTTATCAGGTCTTGATAAGTCATAAAAAATAAGGCAATCAAAACCTTATTAATAATTATGATTATTAATAATTAGTTACCTGATAATATTGCTTTATACAAAACAGATAACTGACTGAGATCAACCCAATCAGATCCATGGGATAAAATTTGTAGTCGGGATTACCTTCCAAATCATTTACAAAGATCATTCCGGTGACATTTGCTTCACGCTCTTGTCGCTCAAATCTGAGAATTTTGTGTGGAATTTTGTGTATAGCTGCAAACTTATTTTCTACTTCTGCTGATTACTTTCATGGGAGACATTATCTACGTTGTGTTCTCTTCTGCGTGCGAGTTTATAGATTTCATTTTCACAGTTCATATTATTTATACCAAATTGTTATTATTATTTCTCGCATAGAAATTTCTCAAAATTTTCCCAGATACAGTATAAATTCCGATTAAAACGTCCAAATTTGCCCCAAAACTCATTACGGTACTAATTAAGAATCCCATTCTTGTCTCAAACATGAAGTTCTTCTTCTACAATCGAAATACTTTAGAGACTAACGCTTTTTTTAGTTAGTAACATCACATCAGTCAATAACATTTAGTTAGTATACAGAGTGCCTGAGATGACACACGAGATGACAAAAAGCACGTGTACAGATTAGGTCAAACTGAACCAAAACAATTCCTTTACAATTTTTCAAACAATAATATAAAATTTCAAGATATTAATTAAGAAAGATTGGTGAACCAATACGTGAACCAAACCATAGGACGAGCTCTGTCTCATCGAAAATGATTAAGACGCGACTACTTCTTAGTGACAGTGGCTGTTGACTGACAGCTTCACTTTTCCAGAGTGAAGTAAAGACCAAAAAGGCATTAGGAAAACTTTGAATTTCCGATTTTGAACTTGTATGTTTGAAACATTACACTTCTAACCAGAATCCATGTGGTTACTTTGGGGAATATAATCATTTATACTATTTATTTTATTTACAGCACTTTTTTATCTATGGAATACATTTCGTTTTGCTCTTCTCTCCAATTTCTGTCTGTCAATCTGCAATGTTATTGTGTCAAAAAGTTTGGCAAGACATTAACCGTTAATAGATCATTATCGTTATAAAAATTTCGTAGAAGTAGAGATCGTAGAAAGAATATTGTAAGAAACATTGATAAATCAAGAGATGCTATTCTCGCGTATCCCTCCCGAAAGTGGAGAACTGAATTAACGAGAGACTTCTGTTCTATTTGCAGCAAAGGATGGAGGCCAGCGAGTGGGATCACGCGACCTTGAGGGAGGAGGAATTCGAGCAGCACGCCGTATATTTGGTACCGGATGTGGCGGCATCGCCAGGCGATACCAATCGTGCGGAGGCGTCCTTGCCGCGGAACCTGGTCCTCAAGGCCTCTCAGGCCCTCAACGATGTACGTTCTTTCACTGCCAAAAAGTCCTATCTCATCTCTTTCACAGAGAGAAGATCTCCTCGGCTCGATAGTCGCCGAATTCGATTTCGCAAACGCAAAAAATTCATACTAACTAGTCGAATTGTCGAGTTGTCATCCGCGGAGACGTCGATAGTGCTGTCAGTGTAATCTAGGATCTAATCTATTTCTGTACAAGATAGATGTCGAAACTCACGAATATTATTCATATACTTGGATATCTAAATTAGCGAATATTCTACTCGGATACTCGGAATTTAAAGAATTGGATTGATGGAATCGTATATCCTGATATAAATATATGTTTCTATATAAATATATTCTTCTCGTTAATCTACGTCACTTACAAAAAGAGATAATGGTGATAACTGTATATGGGTGACTACTATATGGATGACAATTGCACGGGTTTTGCATTAATATATATAGTATATAATAAACTATTTTGTAGTTATTGCAGCTATATGAAGCTGAGTGGTTGGGAAAACTATGTAGTTCTCGTTACTTTTCTACTATAACTACTAACTACAAATACTAACTACTAAAAACTAACTAAAATAGTTTATTAAACTATATACATTAATTTTACGTACAAAATTCGTATAGTAGCCACCACTATGTTCTTATCTCTGAATGTATATATAAGAATATTAAAGTAACGTGAATGTGAAAAGTAAATTTACTAAGATAAAAAAATGATTGATCTAACTAAAATTATCGTTATTTTTGGTTCTAACCATATTAGTTGGTTGTTCTAGCATGAAAATAGTAGTAGTAACATGCATATAAGGCTATTAACACCAAAATTTAATAAAAAGAAATGCTTTTCTTGACCATAATTTATAGTAATTATTTACATGATTATAGTTACAAATATTAAACATTTTTTTCTGAGTGTCGAATATTCATGTTCTAACATATCTTCATATAAAAACTAAATATTTCGTGAAGTACCCTTATAGAAATATCATACTAAGAATCATTGATAATTACTTATTTTCAGTATTAAAAATACTGGATAATAAGTAATTATCAATGATTCTTAATATGATATTTCTATAAGGGTATCTCCTTGGCGTTGATCTTACCTTAATACTTCTGCGCGTAGAATGACTCAACAAATAAATAAGAAAAGATAATAATGAGAATAAATAATTGCATGCTTAAACACTCGAGTAATTTAAGAAATATCGGGTATTCAGCTAACCGGATAATACCTGGAAGGCTTAAGTAGCCAGATAGTACTAGAGATATTCAAGTATACGGAATTAGTATCCCTCACTAGTCGTTTATCCTCCGGTTGAACTCGCGTGCGAAATCGATCGGCTTTGGAGCAAAATTCACGATCCGTTAAACCGCCGGTCTCGTTTACGAGCGGACGAACGAGCGAAGGCGTTGGCCGGGAAATCAAACTCGACCGAGTGACGGGGCTAATTAGCTTACTCAGAACCGGCGTCAAATCGTCACACTTTCCTCCGCGTTCGCTCGCTCGATGGGACTAGCTCGAGTCGAAATTTTCCTGCGACTTTAGTCCTCGATGTTTCAATATTCAAAATTTAACTTTTCCACCGGGTTCTCATTTTTATGGAAATTGGGCTACCTTCTGTATCAATTATCGGCCACCAAATGCAATTATACGCAGAACGTTTCGAAAGGATGCTCTTAAACGGCTCCAAGGTAATGCTAAACGTAATTTCTATTTAAATGCTGAAAAATTTTGTGAGAATCGGGACGAAGTGAATTTTCTTTACTCTACCGGCTCGCCCTCTACTTGCCTAAGAAGATAACTCGAGGCTTAAATTGTAAACCATTCGGAAGTTATTCTATCGTGTACACTGTAGTGGTCTCCGAAGTTAATATCCATTCTAACGCTTCGAACAGTCAAGTGACTTTTTCTGATTCAGTAAATAAACAACAGCTTCTCTTGAATTTCTTTAGGAGTAGTCTAATGAATCTAACAGTTCATCATTTTGCTATTTACACTCATATCGCCACCGTCAACAGAGTTCTCGGCTAACTGATGAGGAGCTTTAATTAATTCAAAAATTTACATACTATTTGCAAAGTGGTAGAAGACTTTTTTATTCAGTTTAACCTAATGTACAAACACATAACGAAAATCATACTTACCGTCATGTTCTGCACTGCATCAAGCGCGATTTTTCACTAAATTTCTTTAATAATTCAAAATTTTAAACGATTGCGAAGTAAAGCGGATTTTTGCGTTCAGCTTGTGAATTCTACCTGCACACAACAGGTGTGTCATAAATTGTTAGACACTCCCTGCATATTACACGTTATATAAAATATTTATTATATGCACACATATAATTATATAATTATAAAATTATATATAAATTATTATTATATTGTACATACAAAATTATATTATATAACATTATTATATTCCTATTTTTTCTTCTCTCTTTCTACCTGTCTGTCAAACAAAGATTATTCGTTTATGAATGAATCAATATATATGTAACATTTTTGTTATATATAAATATGATACAAGAGATTTATTACATAAACGTGGCGTCATCTATCGAGAATCGAAAATGAATCTGTCGTCGCAATCCTCTGGAATCCGTAAACGTCAGAAAGTTAAAGACGAAAGCAGAAACGGAATTTCAACACAAGCACTCTGACGACCCTCCGCCTCGCGAGTTCGTGAGAAATTTCCAGTCGGACGCGAGGGAGAACGTCCGGGAGGGATGTTACGAATCGCGGCGATGTAATGTTTCGAGCTGCGCGCGCGCGCGCGCTTCCCGAGCGCGGGGCTAATCGGAGCGAAGCGCGCGCGCGCGCGCCCTGAAGGCGAGCCGAAGAGTTAAATTAGTTTCGCCATACGCGGACGTCTCTGTGCGATAGCTAGGCGGATTCTATTCTAACGCGGGACAGGGGTGGAAATAGGTTCCATCTTCCGCCGCGTATTTTCACGGAATAACGCCGAGACGATCGAATGACAACGAGAATGTCGGAGGGAGCGGACACGCACGCGTGCACTCGCCGATCATTCGTTTCAGCTCGCTCGACAATATTCCGGAGAAACATCGTCGAACGTTGCCACGAGACTCACCCGCGGGGAAGACGACTTCGAATCACGCGGTTTGGAGTAACTTTGAGTTCCAAGCGGACGATTTCGACAACTGGACTCAAATCGCGGAATTACACTGGGGGGTC
>NW_022639521.1:1718143-1752711 GCF_010583005.1 Odontomachus brunneus
TATAGTAAAATAATTACGCGGAAAAAAACAATTCGCGTAATTGAATTTCTGTTCCCCGAGGCGAAAGAAATTCGATAACAAAACATGATCTCTCTGTTATTACGAACAAAAATATTCGCCCGAATATTCGACTACGTTGAAATCCGAATGCACTGAAAAGTGTCCGGTATTTGTGACTATAATTGCATAGTGAAATAATTATAGAGTCGAGGAAATTATTTTTTTCTACTATTTCTGCTATTACTATTACTATTTTATTATTGTTTCTAGTAGTGTACTACTGTTTTAGTACTATACTGTTATTTTTATTTATATTTGTAGTAGTATTTTTATTTATATAGTTTATATTTATTTATATTTATTTATTATTATTTATTTATTATATAGTTTATATTTATTTATATTTATTTATTAGTAGTAGTTTCATTTATATTTATAGTAGTACTGCTATTTTTATTACTATTTTTACTATTATTTGTGCAATATTTACTATTGTTGTTATTACTATATTTTGATTAGAACAACAAAAAGATAGTTGGCAACAGAAAATATTAGTTTTCGTAAAATTAACTACTTCCTTCCTCTTAGTAACCGAGAATAATTGGTCGAATAACGGAAACTTCCGACGAGAATCTTCCTATTCTTGCACCAAGTTACTATTTGATTATTACGGGATAGAAATTCAATTATGCGAACAGAGTTCTTTTTATATATTATTCTGATATTATAGTATTGACATTATAATGTTAATAACCATCTGGTATGCATATTGTTATTGTATTACCATATTTTTGGTGAAATAACAAAAAAGTATAGTTAGTACCGAAAATAGCTAATTTTAATGAGATTAACCTTGTCTTCAGAGATACACATATGCGTATATTTAGATACATTCAATTTTTCTCTCTTTTCGAACTCGAACATTATCAGTAAAATATAACAAACATTGCTGTGAAAAAATATTCATCACAAAATTCCACAAGAAAAAGGAAATCTCGTTTCATAATTAACAGATATATTTATGTTTCTTAAATAATTTTCTTCTGATTAATAAATGCACCTTCGAAGAAATTGGGCACTTTATATTCTCTCATTTTCTATATTAACATATTTTGAATTTGAACATTGTCAATAAAATACAAGAAATATTACTGTAATTAATTAATTAAATTAGTAAATTAGATTAAATTAATTAATCTATATCATATTTATAACATTTGTCACTGAAAAAAATCTAAAAAATAAAAAATATTTATTTGTTGGATACTAATAACACATTTAATTATGCTAATATAAAATATTTCATCAATATTTTTCAAATAAGAATATGTCTTCAAATAAAATTTTTCAAATAAGAATATGTCTTAAAACCTTAGCTCTTCACGAAAGCAATTGTTTATTCCATTTAAATAACAAAATTTAAACTTAAATAAATGTTATTGATACTCACTGAATAAATATTTTTTTAGATATTTTTCTCTTAGTGTATAATTATGTGTTTCTTCTGATTTTAATAAAGCGTAGAGGTTAACCATTTTATTTTCTTTTGCTTTCTCTACTAACACGTTCGTCACCATCGATCTTCACAGTTGCAAAACCAACACAAAGCTTCTTCAGAGACCGTCCTATGTTTCTCGTTCTGTCCTACATAGTAATATAAAACAGAGTTAATTTGTTTGCATGGACACAAAACGAAAAATATCACTGTCACACATATATGACGTCGGTCTGCCGTCGCAATGCGCGACGCGAGGTTAGGGAGTATGTTAACTCGTCTCTATCTTGATGAATCATACAAAATCTGTGACATCGAGCCGCCGGGTATCAAATGTCTCGTTTAAGGGTTCTCTTGAGACCGCGGGAAACGTATGAATACTTGAGTCGCGAGACGAGGCGCAGAATCGAGTCCGATTGCTCTTATAAATACGTATCGACGCGGGCTCGAAATACACCATCGCGTGCAATCGACAGTTAGGATTAATCAGAAATTATACGTGTGGCAGGTGTTGGGTGTGTGGAGCACCAGTTACATCCCGAAGGGGACGCGCTTCGGCCCTCTGGTCGGCCAGGTGTACACGAAGGATTCGGTACCGGCGGACGCGAACCGGAAGTACTTCTGGCGGGTAAGAGGCACCTCTCCTTATGCGTGTGTTACTCGACCCTCTGGGTATTCCACGCCGTGGTGGATTACTCACGGAGCTGTGAGCTTCTCGCCGAAGAGGCACCGGTCAACGTGGACACAAGGCCGCGGCGATGTAACGTGCGCCCGGCAAAAAGATAGAAGGAAAAAAGAAGGAAGACGACGGGCGAATAAAGAAAAGCCGCGGGACGGTAGGAGGAGAGGCCAGCAAAGACCAGAAACTGGTTTCAGTCCAATCTGACGAGCCTTAGAGCGAAACCCGCGAAGCCATTGATGCCTCGTAACTCATCAATTCGTTACGATAGTTACACCGGCGGTTCCTCGCCGAGATCCTCGCCGCGAGATGACACACGGTGTGTGTGTATATATGTGTGTATGTGCACATGAGAACACGATAATGAAGTGCAGGCGCAAACAAACGCGCGATTGACCGGTGCCTTTTCGGTGTCTTCTTGTGTAACAGAGGAGTCGCGATTCGGGTTGACCACTTCTGAGAATTCAAGTTATCATAGTATGTCGTAATTTATTGTATGCATACATGGATTGCACATGATACCCTCCAAGTGGCAGGGACTTCTTGGATCCTTACTTATTTACCGGGAAACTCTTTGTGACGGTTTGCAAGAAAGGAAAGGATTAAGACAGACAAAATTGATAATATTAGGATTCCTCACTGCGGTGATCTTGATTCATGATGTCGGAAGCGAGAGAATCCGCTAAAAATTCTTGCAAAATACTTGTTACAAAATAATTGTTAACAAAATAACACAAGTATCATTTTATGGGTATATATCTTTTTATTTTTTTTTTTTATTTTTACCGTGTATTTTGTCGCTTCATCGCTGACATCGTTAATCAAGAGTTGCACAATGAGAAGAACCCTTCAGAAGCTCTAAAAATTAAACATAATGTATCCTTGTTGTTATTGACTGCACGATTTTTTTACATCTATCTGTTTTAAAATAATATCAATTTATAATAAAGATATGAAATCAAGATAAGATATGAATATCAAGATAAGAATAAAGATATGAAATTAAGAAACAAAATTAATAATAAGAAACTTAGCATAAATTTGAAGGAAACGTTCAATTATTTATTTTTGCCTGCGCATTGTTATCTAGTATGATAATACAAAAAATTAAATCTTTGTGTGAAAATATATATATTATTTTATAATAATATCTTGAAATTAAATGTCTTTATAATCTTAACAAGTTGCACGAACTTGTGTATCCACCTGTTGCAAAATAGTGTTAATTCATTAAAAAAAAATAGAATTGATAATAAGATGTAAAATTGATAAATTTAAATTGTTCCTTTTTATAGTTCAATTATTTTTTTATAGCTTAATTGTTAATCTGTATAATTAATTTATAATAATTAATTAAATATAACATAGCTTTTCTTAATAATTTTCAACCGTTATTTTTAAATCATATTTTCTCATCACTCTTTCAAATTAATTAAAAGAGGTGGTCAGCTCAGTTAATATGTAATAATTAATTGCACACATTAACAGAATATACTTCTTCCTAATAATTTTCAATCCTATTATATTATGAAATCATATTTTTCCGTCATTCTCTTTCAAATTAATTAAAAAAGATAGCCTAGTCGCGAATACGAGAAGCCAGGAGAGTCCGTTGCAGAAGGGAAGCACTCATAAAAATCTATTCCTCTGCCAGGTGTACAAGAACAACGAGCTGTTCTACTACATCGACGGTTATGACGTCCAGAAATCGAATTGGATGCGTTACGTGAATCCCGCCTACTCGTCCGAATCGCAAAACCTAATAGCATGCCAGTATAAGGTAAAGCAATTTCGTCGAGTGCACGTCTCGCCGAGCACATGTATTTCCAGACCGCGTTCGGATTAGCGAGCGAGAGGAAATCGAGGCTCAATCGTTCTCTGTATTCCTGTTTCAGATGAACATTTATTTTTACACGATCAAGCCGATACTACCGAATCAAGAGTTGCTGGTTTGGTATTGCAGGGAATTCGCGGAAAGGCTCAATTATCCGCTCACCGGCGAGCTGATGCTTCAGAGAATACGTAAGTCGACACTCGAACTAACGTGTAACTCGTGGAAATTGTGAAAATTTCAAATTTATAATTTATATAAAAGTCATACATACACACACATACGCGCGCGAGAAAAAAAAGCTGTGCCGTCTCTGTGAACTTTGGCTTGACTTTGAAATTCCATTTTACTGTCGTTGACGATGCGCTCTCGCACCACAGAAAAATTGCAAAGAGAAAAGATTAACTTTAATCACTTAAAAAAGAAACAACATCGACAATAATACGGAAAGCACTCCAAGCAATGAGCAGTCGCTTCAAGATATACGTAGATCAATACTCGTCGTGAATAGCACGCGGAAGTTGTAATAAAATGTTTAATTTGCAACAACATTTCATATCACAAGGAGTGCGCTCGGGGAGCTTACTACCGCGATATCAACACAATGTGTTCTTATTACATTAAGAGCAATCTTAAAAAGATGTACAAAACAATTCCGCAATTATTCGTGATATAAAAGATGTCTAATAATGTACTCTACTCGCTCACGAGCGATGTCGCGCGAAATATCAGACATCTCTCATATAAACCTAGAAAGATAAAGGACACATTTGCAAATCGTAGGACAACAAGTACAACAATCGGCGCTACCAACGGAAATCCCGCCCACCGTCGACGTGGTGTCGCCGCTGAAAGACTCGTCGATCTACGAGAGGCGCTCGCAAATGACGCCGACGGACGGTTCCGTTAGGTCAGACGAGGGTTACCACTCGAACGGCTATCACGACGAGATTCTGACGCCGCCTGAGGAGAGCAGTGAATCCGACTCCGAGAATAACTACGTGCTGGACTTCAGCAAGAACGCCAAGTCCTCGGTGTGCAGCGACGAGATCCTGAAGCAGGACAACGCCGCGGTGAAGAATGAGTACAGGAAGGTGAAGATCAAGATCTCGAAAACTTATGGCAATTTTCAGACAGCGAAAGGCATAGACGGCCCGGCGAAGGACAAGGAGCAGGAGCTTTCCAGCCGGGCGGTCAGCCCGGAGTTGCACAAGCCTATGTCGCCTGTCATCCTCCAGAAAAGCGCCATACTGTCGACCGTGAATGAAGACGAGGTCGTGCCCGAGAAGAACGCCAAACCTTTCTACGAGCCAGAGGTGAAGGGCGGCCTGCCAATGTCCGGCAGACCTGCCTACCTCAGTAGCCCAAGCAGCTCCATCCTGGAGAACATTCTCCTGCGAAACAGCACTGACAACAACAACAATAACAACAACAGCCACAACCATCATCATCATCATCACCACCATCACAACAACCACCACCACCAGCATCATCACAACGGCAGCCCCCAGCAGCAGCAACACCATCAGCACCATCAACTACACCATCAGACCCACGTGGACTCGGTGACACCGCCGCCCTCCAGCCCCACCGAGATGGCGTACTCCTATAAGAAATCCCACCGTTACGGCAACATTTTACCCTGCAGCCCAGACTCCAGCTCGAACCTGCCTATGCAAACGGACTCATGTGTCAACTCAACCAGCGGTAATGGCGCGCCACCTATGCAGAGTCCCACCAGCAATCTACATTCCAGCACGGGCGGGCTGCACTCAAGCACCGGCTCGGCAAACCCCGGTCTACCGCCGCATCCCGGTAGCTTACATTCATCTAGCAATCCCGGTGGCGGCGGAGGTGGCAACGGTGGAGGAGGAGGAGGCGGTGGAAGCAACAGTGGCGGCGGTATTCACTCCAGCACCAACGTGCTGTCATCCAGCACGATATTAACGTCCACCAGCGGCAACCCGCACTCGTCCACGACGACGAGCGGCTGCCCGCCCAAGCGGAAGACCAAGAGTCCATCGCCGTCGAGCCAGAACGGCGTGTCCACTCCGACGATCCTGTACTCCAGCTCGGGCGGTTGCCAGATCGAGTCCAGTCCGGTCTACCCGAACTCCGCGGCGGCTGCCACCGCCGCCAACGGTGGCAGCAATCAAAGCGTCTCGCCGATCTCGCCGATCCAGTCGCCTTCGTCATACCCATACAGTCTCTACGGTCACCAAAATGGCTCGCTGCATCACAACGTTGCGCCCTTGTCCATCAACTGCACCGCTTACTCTCCCACGCCGAGTGGCAACGTCGTCTACGAGAGATCGGACGGCAGGAGGCTGGAGGCGGCCAGCAGCAGCCACCAATTGCCCACCTCGTCGACCATGCAGATGGACGGCAACCAGGCACTAATCGCCGGCACGCACAATCTTCACTTGGGTCACCATCCCGGCCTCACCATCCACGCCAACTCGCCGTCTCTCAATAGATACTCCCCGGCGAGCTCGTTGTCGCCGGACGACCATGGCTGTTCCCAGAGCGGCTCGCTCAGTCCAAACTCGCAGGGCTCGAGGGGCTACAGGTCTTTGCCTTATCCGCTCAAGAAGAAGGACGGCAAAATGCACTACGAGTGCAATGTATGCTGCAAGACCTTCGGCCAGCTGTCAAACCTCAAGGTGCATCTCAGGACGCACTCTGGCGAGAGGCCCTTCAAGTGTAATGTCTGCACCAAGAGCTTCACGCAGCTCGCGCACCTCCAGAAGCATCATCTCGTGCACACCGGTAAGCATGCACTGGCCAAAGTAGCAACTTGGTGGTTATCGAGTGTTTTTGTCATAATTGTTTTAGTTTTGAAACGATTGTTGAGTATACAACGACCTGGTCGTTCTGGTCGTTTTAACACGTTGATTGCAGTGGGATTCACCAGTGAGATAAATCATCATAATATAGACATAATATGATGATATTATAAATTATGCTGATATAATTGAACCTCTTTCTTAATCCCGGACCGCAATAGATGTCTTTAACATTTGCTCTAAATCCAAAACTATTACTTAATTTTCGACTAAAAGCGATCCCCATTGCTGCCTGAAGTCGACTGATGCTTACGAAGTCGTAATGCCCAAGTTTTAAGCATGTTAGTCAAATTCCAGCTGCTAAGGCAACATGAGAAACGCTTTTTGCCAGAAATTATAAACTTTACAGCAAAAGGCTGAAAGCTTATTACATCAATAGATGTATATGTATCAAGGCTTATGATAGTTCTACTATTGGAGTCAAGCAATATTATACTAGCTGCTGCAATGATTTCAAAGTTGGAACCATCATAATTAGATGATGAAATATACAAAACTCACTGGACTGTCAATATGCTAAAATTCTTGATTCTCGTGATTGTAGCCGTACTGGATTACGACGATAGCAGTGAGAAATCGTATAAATTTGTTTTTTTATTCCACATATCAGCGAGGAATATAATTGTTACGCACAACATGTGTTATATTGCATTTATATTGCTGAGTAGAAAAAAATTATAACATTGATATAGTGTTATTTTTAATTGGTGTTTATTGGGTTAAATCTGATGTCCTACATCTTCAGTTGCACGATATTCGAAATGTATTATTAACTACTTATTATTACCGGTACTTATTAATCCACGAAGCGAGGCGAGAATCGAACGCATTTGATCTATCCTATCGAACACGAGTGTTCTCACGCGCGAAAAGTTCAATTTATCTCGACGTATTTATTTCGATACACGTCTAGTTCACGTCATAATTCAATATGGCTGCGATGAGGATACCATACAGTCGTAACTTTAAGTCACATCCGACGTCATGAAAGTCATACGTGGTTGCGATGAGACCTCACCAGTCGTAACTTCATATCTCTTTATTGCACATTTTACATAATATATAAACGCGCGCGCGCACGCATGCGCCTATATTCTCAGGTGAAAAGCCACACCAGTGCGAGATATGCAAGAAGAGGTTTAGCTCAACATCGAATCTCAAGACTCACCTCAGACTGCACTCCGGCCAAAAGCCGTATGCCTGCGACCTTTGCCCCGCCAAGTTCACCCAGTTTGTCCACTTGAAGCTGCACAAGAGGCTGCACACGAACGAGCGGCCCTACACCTGCCAGGGCTGCGACAAGAAGTACATTAGTGCGAGCGGCCTTAGAACTCACTGGAAGACTACGAGCTGCAGGCCGAACAACATCGAGGACGAGCTCGCGCTTGCAGCTGCGGCCGTGGGTTCGCCAACATATTACGAATACGGTCCTGACATGAATGTCGGTAAGTGATAAAAAAGAACTTTCTTTGTTTTATGTTCTTGCAACTTAGGGTTGCAAAGGGCTCAGTTCTTGCAAACAAATGATTGAAAAAAAAACAAATAAATACCTGCCCTACAACAGCCGCTTTCTTGGGATAATAATAATTATTATCATTTGTTAACAATGAACTTCTTCATAAGTGCGTCATAAACGTTTCGCTTAAAAACTGATCCTCTCCAATATTATATGTTACAATGTCTCGAAAACGAAAGATTGCAAAAATAATACAGATAGCAGTTGATCCAAATATTTAACGAGGAGCGTATACAGGTGTTAAATATTTTTCGTGATCAAAATGTTTTTCAAGAATGCGAATCGATCGCTTTTTAAATCCAAAAACGCATGATAGGAAAAAATCCGCAATCCTGTTCAAATAACTAATGAGAACGTTTCAAATATGTGCGCAAAACCACATAGAAATTTTTTATCGACAACCTGATAGAAAAATTATCATAATCTCTCACAAAAGTTGTAGCTGTGGTCTAATAAGGTATTTATTTCTGTTTTTTTTTTTCAATTTTTAAAATCACATATGAAATATCTTGATTTTCTTTAAATGACAATTATTATGATTATTAATATAATAAAAGTTCCCGATAAGAGCGAAGTAATGAAGGTTTTAACGAAGATTTTGCGACAGGGATTTGGGTTGATACGAGATTTACTCTCTTTCAATTTTAAGTGAAAAATCGATTTCCATTTGACGAAATGAACCGGCATTGCACGGCCGTTTGAAGTCATAATCATGCCTATTTTGATTAATAAAAATTAGCACGAGATACTGTTGTTCTGTCTTTCCGATTTTACTTTCTATGAATACGACGACAAGTTTTCGTGCCAGTTTGATAAAATAGTACAACAAGGAAGGGCCATAACCGATAATATCCGCGCGAATTCGGATATAGGTTTCTATACCCAGTATAGAAACTACACGGTTGTATACTGACAGCATTAATCGTCACTACATTATGTATGATGTATTAATTTCATTGGGGATTATCATTGATCTCCCATGGCAATCAACATGTCAAACTATATACAATACAACTTTTCTATACGCCAGTTTAATGCTTGTCGCTATATATATATATATATATATATATATATATATATATATATATATATATATATATATATATATGTACTGTTATACGCAACATCGAAATTAAGATAATTTAATATGGAATTAATAGCCGTCTATCAAAGTAATGAATAACAATTTAGAATGCAATTAATAATCGGTACGTATATTAAACCAAACTGGTGCAAACTACAAGCCTGTAATCATTCGTATAATGTTCCTGTAAATTTTATTGATATCTTGGAAAACTGTTTAAAATTTGTATGCCATTAATAAGAGTCAAAGACGATTCGTTTGAATACTTTAAGATACTCTCAAAATTTCTTGGAGTGAAGTTTCGCTCAAAAATAATAGATATTCACTCAAAACGATAGTTAAAATACTGTCACTCTGAATGGAGTGACATTTCACTTTTCATAAGAGTAAATATTTCACTTTCCATAAAAGTGAATATTTCACTTCAAATAAAGTAAATTTTTACGATTACAAGGATTTTTACGATAAAAAGGAAAATATCTTGTTATATCGTGTTTATGATTACTAGTGATTCTAATTATTACAATCTTTTTAATAGTGTGTTATTTAGGCCCAGTTCCACCAATTAACCTCCAGTTAACTAGCTGGTTATTCCATTGGACTTGACCAATCATATTTGACATTAAGAAGAATTAATCAGAATTAACCAATCACTATTGGAACTTAACCGATAGTTAAAATTAAACGGATGTTATGGAACTCGGCCTTAATTAATTCCATTTATAATATGCTTGGAAAAATTCGCTGACTACAATGAGATTTGAACTTGAAGACTTCTAGCTCTTGAGTCATTCACCTTACCTACTGAGCCACTGCTATTAACTGATGGCAATGACTCTCATAACGATGCATTGTTTCCGAACCATTCACTCTTTCACGACTGAAAATTCACTCCATTTGAGTGAAAAGTCACTCTAACTCGAGTGACAATTGTTGCTCGATCTGTCGAAGGAAAATTCACTTCACGATACAGAGTGAAGGAATTCATTCTATAAGAGTAAGAAGTCACTCTAATTCAAGTGACTCGGTTGTCACTCTGTTTTTCAAGTGAGGTTTTCACTCCAAGAAATTTAGAGAGTAGTTGTATCGCTAATTGATGGACTTTCAATAGCAACATCAAGAAGACCACTCATTTATCAAACAAAATCACTTTTTTATAAATTTATTTAATTATTCGAGAAAGAAAAAGAGAGAGAGTTATCAATATTAAGTTGTACTAAAATTAATATTAATATATACACAATATTATACAAGTATGAAAAGATTATTTATTTTTTGTTTGTCTTATTGTGTGTGTAAAACTTTATTAGTTATTTATTAGATTAACAGATGCACAGATAATATAAAAAAAATACATAAATATTTAAATATATATACATAAACTATGAAATACTATTATATTAAAAAAAAACAGGATAATTAATAATTCTGAATTTTCTCTAAATTTGTGCGCAATATTTGTATATATTAATCTCTAATATATATTATAATTGTTTTTCTCATTAAAATTCTTAATATAGCTTAAAAGAAACTAAAGACAGAAGCTAAAGATTGCACACTAACTTCAAGAAACACGTATTAAAAGTACCAACTTTAATTGCAGATATTTCAACTCTCGAATGCTTCAACTCAGTCTGTTTATAATTGCGCGAGTGGTTAGATAATATTTTAATTTAAGTGTAGTGCAAGTTTCAATGAATCCCCAAGAAATTCCTTTCACGACATAACTCACCACTTGGATTATCGAATATTTTGTGCCGCGTTTCGCGACACCTGGCCCTTTCTCGTTACTCGACTCGCGATAGATGTGAGTGCAGTGCAACTGAAGAGCACGTTGCTCGTTGTACATCAAATTACGACAGGATAAACTCACGTTGATTGATGAACCACGTTAGAGTTTAACTCATGCGAATTTCCAGATAATAAAAAATTTTGTATTAATTCAATACAGCCAATCAACATATTTCCACATTTCCTAAACGGCTCAAATTTTTATATTAATTTAACACAAGGCGAATATGTTAAACAATAACACAAAAATAACACAAAATTATATCGGAAATTAACACAAAAGAAATTAATGCTATTTTAAAGCAAATATTTTATGTAAAATTGACATATTTTAATATAATGCCAAAAAAAATGTTATTTTCGCACGGAAGAAAAATATTCTACTTATTGTGTTGTTTTTAAGGTATCGTTAATAATTTTATCGAAAATCTGAATTATGTGTTATTTAGTTAATTAAATTAATATCACATTTGGAAAATTTATTTGTTACAGATGGAATCGAATTCGGAAACTCTCTGAGAGAGTCGCCTATCTTATCTAATATACCAGTTCTACCCTGACTGTAGATTAATTTTGTATCGTATATATCGTTAATCGGTGCGACAACGTAATTTTTCCGTGAAATTCT
This sequence comes from Odontomachus brunneus, assembly GCF_010583005.1. Classification (NCBI taxonomy): domain Eukaryota; kingdom Metazoa; phylum Arthropoda; class Insecta; order Hymenoptera; family Formicidae; genus Odontomachus; species Odontomachus brunneus. The sequence goes on from NW_022639521.1 coordinate 1,730,014, forward strand.
CTAATATATTAATCTACGCTAAAGTATAAAATAGGTAATTTTAACACTTATATGTGTTGAATATCAATTTAACACAAAATATTCGGACAAACACAATATATTAAAGCACAAACATAATATATTAAATCAACATCTAGATATATTAAAAATATTAACAAGGGCGGATATATTAAGAATGTCAACAAGGATTTTTGACACAAATACAAAATGTTTTTTTATTATGCATGCTTCGTGAAGGCCGCTCTATCAAACTTGTTTGCTCGATTGATTAATCGATCAATCTGCCAGGATCACATGTAATCATTATCATGCATAAAGACAACGCAGACTAAACAGCAATGTGTCATCCATTTCAGGAAATATACCGAAGGAATGCGAGCTGGAGCACATCGATAATTACGACAGGCACGGGTCGGCGCACGGTCCGCACTCCACGTCTCTGCACAACCTGGAAAACTCCGTAGGTCGACCAAGCGTCATAGAGACGTCCCAGCCGCACATTATCGAGTGTACATAAGCCGCACACGGGGTATGAGCCCCTTCGCTCCGGCGCGAGAGACGCGGCCGTGGAAATATAAACGAGTTGCTCGCGACTGACGAGATAAGATAAAGGATAGAAAAGGGAACAAGCTCCCTTCTTCTCCTGGTCCTCCCCCCGCCCCTCTGAAATGGCAGGAAAGAATAGAGCTTTCGCGAAGGTAGGTGCCGAGTGGGAGAAGAGATTCTCCGTGAATGAATCGTTCTCCCGGATCCCCGATGAGGATTGGCGGATTCGTGAGGGACAAATGGAAATGATTTGGAGGACGCCTCGCGAGGACGCGAGCGTCGCGAAATTGTTTTCAAAGTGTGATTATAATCCTTCGCGATTATTTCCGTCTGCTCCATCGGAGCCAGAATCTTCTCAATGGGAGACTCGACGATGGGAGAAGGATTTCTCGCGAGGGATCGTCCGGAAGTGACGAGAGGACGCGAGATACCGCGGATAAGATGTAGTTGAAACGACGAAACGTCGCCAATCGCGTGACAGTGACGTACACAGACCGATCGCTCCGACAATCAGTTCGGCCCGAAGCGATCTCAGTTTTTAGCCAGCACTTTGTTGCTTTACCGAGGGAGTGGAGTACCGAGAGAGCGCGCGACGTCAAGGACACAGGGGGAGAGGGAAAAGAGAAAACGGAAAAAGCCAAAAAAAATATACACAGAAGAAGAAACGAATGAATTTTGCCGCGGTGGGTCGAAGAGATTCTGTCTTGTAGAGGCGCATAAAGTTCCTTCCTTGTAAATACTTGTTTCTATATTTTTTCTATCGCGTAGCGTTATATCAACGAAGAAGAGAGGGGAAGGCTTCTTCCCCGAGAGTAATCAGGCTTAATCACTCGACTTCCGGGTGCTGCCATTTCAGAAGAAGAGACAGAGAGAAAGAGAGAGAGGGTGGGGCGAGCGGGAGGACGATTGCGTGAACGATTGGCACCAAAGTCGCTCGGGTTTCTCGATTACTCTTCCACGATGCACGTAGAAACGCACGCCGAAGACGCATCGTGACGACACGTGTCAGTCGGTATCGACTGCGACCGATCAGAGGGATTACCGATCGAGTCCGATGACGATTTTACCGATCACTCAGATCCCTCTCGTGTACTTTGCGATTTTACTTCTTCTCGAAACAGCCGGGTGAAAGGATGCATCGCCATTTCTCGACGCGTCCAATTGTCCCGGGACGAGCTCAGTTTTTTTCCTCAAATTTCAGACACGAGCAGAATGGAAATCGTGGAATTCTTTAGTTTGTCTCCTGAATCTTTGTCATGCGTTAAGCTCACTACTGAGAGTAAATTACGTCTAGTGGCCGTCCCGGGAGAATTAATATGTTCTGCGATTAAGGCTTCGCCCGCGAAGCTACGTTTATATCGCGAAATTACGAAGTCACGATGCGATCCTCGACGTGCTTAGGTCAGCGTGTGTTATATGGCGGATTTTGTCGGCACCCGCCATCGTGTTCGAGTGCAACACGCGAACAGCAGCGGCAGCAGCAGCAACAACAGCAACAACAATAACAGCGAGAGCAAGAAAGACCCGAACAACCAGTGACGACACGACTGCAACTATACGAGACCTGTACCTGTACATACTAACATTACTATTAATTATTCAATAATTTAAAAAAGGTAATATATATATTATATATATTATATATATAAGGAGCTCTAATTTATATGAATACCTTTATATATTTATATATATAGGTATATATGTGTAAATATATACCTATGTGTATATATAAATACATACACACATAGCAACACGCATTTGCGTGTACGCGTATGTATGTGTATGTGTACGGTGCTTCTCATTAATGGAGTTCTCTTTGAGTGTAGGATGCTGTAGAAAAGTGTAGGTGAGCACACCACCTTCAGGCTTCCGAAACAGATCTTTCCATGAACCAGAATCCAGAGAACCAAGAACCTTTGGCTACGTTCAGAAAACGCAGCGATCAGTGAGCGTCAGTCAGTGATTATTGGTCTTCACTGTTAGATCTCTAACTTTAGACCAATTACGTTGACAAGTTACTCAATCGTTGTAAAACCGTTGTGTTTTTTGAACACAGCCTTTGACTTCTGCGATCACTGTTGGCTGCAACACGACATGTAGCCATAACCGTAATATCAATCGCGTACAACAACGATCTATTTCATCACTCATACATTATTCGCACGTGCATTTGACGTATCGCGACTATTCCACGTGATTCATCTACGCAACCAACGCTACTTATCGTATTGGGGCTGGCAGTGATCACCCTAGTTGTACATGTTCGGCCTCTGAATTCTGGCTCCGGGAAAGATGATTGGAATTCTGGAGATGGCGCGTTCATCTGTACTAGTTTACTCTAAAAAAAGACTCGATTTATGAGTGAGTAGTATACGCACATGCATACGTGCATACATCGTCGTCGATCAACGAATGGTAGGCTACACTTTCGAATGACTCTCGCACGACGCCGAATTATATGAGCTCGATACTTTGTTAAATAATTTATCAGCGCGCGCGCGTTAACGCATTATTGGCCAGACGCGTTGTCGACTTATCAAAATTGTTTCATTGCCGCGTCGGCTTGCGTTGATTCACAACAAATTTCCCCATTTCTTAAAAGGCCGGTCGACGATGCGTTAGGCCGGATGTACGCCCTTGTCCGCAACCTTATTTTAAGACGTAAGTCAGAGAAATTGACCAACTACAGCCAATTATTCTTCTAAAAATCGACCATGGTTGGTCAATTTCTTACGGCTTACGTCTTAAAGCAAGGTTATGGACGAGGGTTAATAGGTGTAAGCTTCAAACCGTAAGAAATTGACCAATCATAGTGGAACGCGACGAGAATAATCGACTATGATTGGTCAATTTCTTACAGCTTAAAACTTATAAACCTGGGTTTAAAGAGAACTATATCTCAATCGCAAACAGATAGTGAAAATCGCTTGGATTCAAACCGGTGAAAATTCCGTACTTCGAAACAGTGAAAATTCAAAACCGGTGAAAATTCAGAGGTAATGGACGAGGACAATCTCTACGCAGGATCGAAAGTTACGATAGGAAATCTAGTCAAAACGCACCGCGCGGGAAATCGCAAGATACGGCACGGCGGCATCGCTTAACACTTTAGATCCACCTACAGTGGGATTGGCATATTCTTTTAACAATCAACTATGGTTAGTCAATTTGCTTATTGGTTTTATCGCTCCTACTATCAATCCCATTGTAGATGGCCTTTAACCGACGGACCTTGATGGGGTCTGTTGTTTTAGTACAGACTAGGTCAAGTTGACCCAAGAGCCATGATGTCCATTTTGTTTATTGTGAGAGCAACAATAGATCGCAAAATGTTCTTTTTAGAACAAAGGAGAAGAGCTTGTGCTCTAAAAGGAATGTTTGCAATCCATTCCATCTTTTCATTGTCGCTCACACGGTTTGTATATGAGTGAAACATGGCCAATGTAATCTTTAGGCCAACTTGATCAAGTCTTTCCTAACTCTAACCTAACGTAGTTTAATCCTAATCTAATCTGTGGCCGAAGACTTGCACAAATTTGCTTAAAACGCTTTTATTAAATTACATCTCTTAAATTATAGTACTTATGAAAGATATTAACACTTATATAGAGAGTTTGCTTCAAAAAGATGTCTGCACTTATATGAAGAAAAAGTTACTTCCATATATGATCACATCTACGATTATGCGGGATCATATATGGATGTAACTTTTTCTTTATATAAGTGTTGACATCTTTTTGAAGCAAACTCTCTGTAAGTGTTAATATTTTTTTTAAGCACTTATATATCTAATTAAATGTTGTAGAAATGTTGAATTCGTGAAAAAATAGATTTTTCTTACGAGTAAATTACAATAAATATGATGCATTGGACTGTCCGGAGAAGTCGTGCGAGAAAAAAGTGCGTCTCAATATCTTATAGGCTTTGCAAATAACTATTTTGTTTACATATGTAGTAAAAGCTAAACATAGTGCTGTCTTTAGAATTGTCTCGACAGTTTCGCTTCTGTGCGCTTCGGCGACGTTGAAGAACGATATAGAACCAAAAATCCGCACAAACTTCCCAGACAAGTCAATGTTTCATGCGTGGTTGGGAAGTAATACATCGCTTGCAACGCTGTTACCATAACAAGTTGTATTTAACGATAACGGTAACGAGCTATTTTTCAAAATTAATAACGATAACAATAACAAGTTATTCACTTATTTATTTTTTTCAATTTTTTAGCGTGTGACGAGTTGCGTATATTTATTTATTTATTTATATTTCAATCTTTCCCGATATATAACGAATATAATTACTCTTAAAAAATCACTTCTCCAATCCTGATCGCATGGAATATTAATTTGCGACGTTCGTGCGTCTCACGAGAAGTCTTCTGTTCTTCGCGTAGAGCACGAGATTTGTATAAGTCCGGATCTACAACACGTGTAGTGTAAACCTTTTTTTAACCTTATACTCTAAGGTTTATAATTTCTGACAGAAAACATTTATTGCGCTGCTTTAACAATTAGAATCTGGCGAACTCACTTAAAGCTTGGGGATTATGACTTCAGGCAGCAATGAAAAACGTTTATAATAGAAAATTATGGCACAATTTTGGGTTTATAGCATAATGCTAAAAACTTACTACATCTATTGTAGATCCGAGCTAAAGGAAGAGCTACGCACTAGTGATCGAGTTCGAGTAACGGTCCAAGTAAGACACTACGCGTCTCGTCGGTGTAAAGTGTTAAGGGAGAGACGCGCGCTCGGAAATCGCGTTTCTGGATCTTCGCGACTCACCAAGCATTCGCGTCGAACTCCCGGAAAAAAAAGAAAACGATGGTTTTTTTGGATGAACAATGTACTTCCCGTACACACAACACACGCGAAAGCGATATTCGCGGAGTTCACACCAACGACCGTCCGCGAAGACGCTGGTTAGGCCTTAACCAGCCTTCTCTAGCCCTAAATACGCCTTCTTCCTTCCTCTCGCGAAATCTTCCAGTGATTTGAAACGCGCCGAACCGGTGCGAATTCGCACTTCCAGTGATTAATTAATTAGCACTATGTTAAGACGCACGAGAGGGTGTCGCGCGAGAGTCGAGCTTTGCGAGAGCGCAGCCTACCCGTCGTACAATGAACAAAGAGCGTCCTTACCGAACGACGACTGCGGGAACCGCCGCGTCACCGTCACGCAGAATGACGATTTTTCAAAGGAGGCCGCGTCGGCCCCTAGTCGTTGTTCCGTAACGGTTACGATTAAAAAAAAAAAAAGAGACGTATCGCAGACTGATATATACACATGGCTATTGAGCGTCTGTGCGATTCTAAAGAGCCACATGCATCGCGATACGATTCCGTGCGAATTGAGCGAGCGAGCGAAACGAACGAAAGAATGAGAGTGAGAGAGAGAGAGAGAGAGAGAGAGAGAATGAGCGATTTTTCGAGAAGACAAGAGTGCGGAGTGTGTTAGGGAATATACCATCGTTCGAAATTACGGCTTCCTTCGCAAAACCCGAGGCTCCGGTTCCGCAAAAATCTTCCCCTCACGTCCGACGCGCGATGAACTCTACGTAAATAACCCAAAGAAATCCGTTCCGGCCGAAACTCTCCCTCATCTTTCGGGGATGCGCGCCAGCCGACCGGGGGTTCTCCCTCCCCCGATCGCGATGTATACGCGAGATTTTTACGAAACTGTTCCCTCGTTTCTCCTTCCTTCCTTCCTCCCCTCTTTCCCTCCTTCCTTCCATTCTTCCTGGAGATTGGCGATATCGTAGTATTATCCACTCGCCGATCAAAAAAGAAAGACAAGGACCCGTCGAAACGCACCCAAAAGATCCTCCTCCTCGACTGTTCCTGTGTACACACACATACACACACGTACATACACGCACAAAATGTCTCACACCACACACAGCATACCCAATAAGTTTCACGAGGAATTAGAGAAAGAACTCTCGAGACGAATGCGGAAACGTAGGCGTACGCAATAGCTTTTGCAGGGACTTGAAGATCACTAACTTGCCGATACCTTTTTCACCCCCTAGAGACGCGGCAACCATTCGGGTGTTCTACGGGACGTCTCGAGCTGCGAAAGCGTGACAGGGTTTTTTTCAAATGGCGAAGAAGCGCGGGACGCCCGCGACCATCCGAAATCGCGAGGAGTCTCGGCGAGAATCGACTCATATCCTCCGCGATCTAGGCCGAAGATGTGCAAAACACACCGCGCAAAAATCTACTGAAAAGAGACACGAACAGAGACCCGAGAATCCGCTAGTGCGAAATTATTCCGAGAGCTTTCCGATAAAAACAACTCCCCGGATAGTACAAGATGTCCCAAACTTACTCAGAGAGTGTCAGAGAGTGAAGCCATGAGGGGTGTTCTAGTACGTCCTAAGCACAGCCAGGATGATTCAAGGATTTTGCGCTATTTAAATCCGTTCTTTTTCGATCGTCCTAAAATATCTCGACTCGCATGCAAATAGAAAAGTAAATTTTGGCCGAAACAGTACTGTACTTTCAGCTAAACTAGGTGACACATTTTACCTTTAGTAATTTTTAATTTTACCGTAGAATAGAACAATATCTATTCTTTATAGCTTACCAAGTTCACTCTCTACGCTTAAAATGAAGCAGATACAAATTTGATATTTAGATAGTGAAAGGAAGGAGAAAATAGGCTGAAACACCCAATTATCGATATTCTCGAAAAGCCAATTTTTTTGCACCTTTGCGGTTAAACTTCTTGGCTGCACTCTGTATAATTTCAAAACAGACTAAACTGTGAACAGATGCCGCTGGTCGCAAGAAAATCAAATTTTTCAAGAGTCGATCACTAAGAGAAATATAAATAATTGAATATTTTATCCTAGAGAGGTTAATTTAAGATTAAACTTGAAAACATTTTCACTTTTCACAGTTAAGGGAAAGTCACGATCAACCCTCAGAAATTGCAATCATGAAGAACAGACTTCATAGCCCGAAAACATGAACAATGGACCTTATATTATCCTGGACATACATTTGACATTAAATTATAACTATCTAAATCCAAGTTCCATTTATTTTATGGGAACATCATGTGTAACATTGTCTCAGTATGATGTCAGAAAGACATATTTAGCGTTCAATGTGTATCCAGAATAGAGATTGTGATCGGAAACTCGCGAAATAATTCCATGATAGCGCTGCCGATCGAAGAGGCAATCTGGAACACTCCCGAGACTCGTCGGACATGCAATAATAGCGACGCGTTATAGCAATAATGACATTAACTTGCCTTTGGCAACGACATGAACGGTATGCCCTAACACGTGGCTACCGGATCTCGATCCGCGCCTGGTTGTAATTTTACTCGTGAAACGACGAGCTCCGCGTCCCGTAAATCGCCACGATTCTCTTCTTGCCTCATCTGCGCATTCGAGCGCAATTTTATTATGCATAACTTCGAAGTAAAACAGAGAAACTAGAGGAGAAACTTAGGCGCTTAGGGATTTCTCGAAATCGTGAAACTAATAGCGAGAGGTGCTGAGAAACTAAGAGAAGCGCGCACACACACATACGTCCACACAAACATACACACACACACACGTCCATACACAGACACACACACAAACATATACACAGACAAAAAGCACATTCGCGTAGTAGAGGCAGACCAGGTGAAGACACGTGTAAATATGCTGAAAGTAGTGGAAAACGTCGAAAAAAAGGAAGCGCGAGCGACTTAAACGCCTCGAGGACAAACAAGCAATATTTAGTTCTTACCATCTCGTAATAATTAAACGATAACTCCAACTGTACCGTGCACACGCGCGTACGTATTTAAACGACTATAAATTAAATGTTAATTATCCTTACACTTCGTATATAGTGAATTGTTACGCATTTATTATCATTACAATTATTGAATAGGTAATGCTCAATTAGCATTTGTTTCTTAAAATAAAGAATAAATATATGGCTGTTGGATATTTACATGCACATGTCACTGTCACCTACGTCACGTGGTTTTCAGGCCTCACACAGCATTCTATCTTAAGACACCTATCTTAAGAACTAGACTGCTAACTTCCCAGACAGCACGATGTCCAAAATCGAGTCATAAGACGTCTTTAAAACATCTTTAAAACAAGACTTTAAGACAGTTTATAAGATATTGTCTTAAAGATGTCTTAATTACGTCCTAAAGTCGTCTTATGACTCGATTTTGGACATTTGTGCTGTCTGGATTGTATCAAATACGTTGGTCTAAGAGATATGTACAGAACTCATGCGCATGCGTTATGTAAGTGGAATGACACATCTGACTGATTGAGTTTTACATAATATATGTCAAATACATACTTATACACACACTCCCACACATACACAATTTAAAATATCACTTCTGTAGGCACAAGTAGACATCGATCGTATTACATAACTTTCAAACCACTTACATCTGCATGCGCAGATGCTTACTTATTATATATGTAATACATAATTTTTGGGGCCATAATAGAGATGTGCGAATCAAAGATTTTTAATGTCGAATCGAATCTCAGATTTTAATTTCGAGTCGAATCGAATCGATGAAATTTCACCCGAATCAAATCGAATCGAATCGTTGAAAGAATTTTTAATTAACATAATCACTGAATTCAACATGAAAATAGTAGTTTCAGTATGAGAAAGATAATATTGATCATGTGAAATCCATTTTTAAGGTAAGAGATATATAATATATAGTCGGTAAACGTGTATGGAATACAGTTCCAGCCTTGAAAGCTGCGCAACGACACATATCGATCCGACAGTTGTCGGTAAGAGTTTATCTGGAAGCCATTACCTTCTTTTAATATTTTTGAAGAAAATCTTAATGTATAGCAAACTTTTCAAGTCATGCTAATTCCCGTAAGGCTGGATGTCTTTAATAGTTGTTCGTTAATGCTAATGTACGCGATCCGTATTCGAATATTTTCGATTCGAAATTTTTGAATTATTCGAATTGAAATCATAGGGATTCGAATTTGAATCGAATTTCACTTGATTCAAATAGTTCGCACATCTCTAAGCCATAGCACATAGAAAAACAGTAAGCAGTAAGATTTAAACAATAAGAAAATAGATCAATCACAATCGATTATTCTTGAACTGTAAAGAGAATTATCAACTGTGGTTGATCAATTTGCTTACTACTCAAGTTTTACTATATGCTTCTTACATCTTACGTACAATAACTAAGGAAATTAGCAGTCTTAGTACATAATATAGATGCTTTGTGTCTCACACACACGCCGTGTGCACCGATATGTGTATACTCTGTAAATAATGGATGCGAAACAGTTATGTTTAGTTAAACAGCAGCCAATACACCAATCAGAGACAATAATCATCAAACGCTGATTTTTGCTGAACGCAGAGAGACATTGACTTTCCTTCTGACGATGATTCGTACGTGAGAAGAAATAGCGATCCTTAGCGTGCGAGAGGAGAAGGAAAACGGGCAACATGGACTTGGAGAGAGAAAGAAAAAGAAAGAGAGATACGCACACACAGAGAAACCAACAAGGGGAACCAGACTGATTTTGAACCTTTTATTGTAAATTCATCTACAACCACATCCTGGCTCATCGTCGCTTATATCGTCGTCATTATAAATAGTAAAATGCCACGGTAACGCTGGTACTGCGTTGCCGTCAGTCAACGTTGTCCTATTCACAACGCATGTACAATTCGTCAATTGGAGTTTATCCCTAATTACGGACCCTTCGATATCTCGCGTTGCGGACAAAACGCAGATTAACCGCACGATCTGCCACGACACGGAATTTCTCACGAGCTTCTCACATACGCGTCGTCGCGCCAGATCAGCCATTGCAGTGGCGGATGAATCGTTGCACGTTACTGGCGCTTGGTTGCAAACGATCATCCGAGAGAGAAAAATCGGCGGTGAGCTACAGAACTTACGTATAAACCTTGTATCGTCGATCGGTCCCCCCTAAACGGAGACGCGAGCAAGACCCAGCTTCTCCTCCCAGTGCACATCGGTAGCAATATACAACTGTATATTAGAAAAATAATACAAGTTTGTCTCATTAATAGAAACAATTGTCTATATTCGTAACATAGTAGAACCACGTGGTTCATGCGAGTTGCGGACAATTCAAGTACGTTGTCACGGTTAATCGTGTGTCTGGAAATACAATCCCAGAGAGAAGACTCTTCACACATCTGCGCACCGTAGCTTGTTGCACATGCGGGTGACGCTTGCGTAGCCGATTATTTCTTCAAACGAGTCTTTATAAATATATCATGATGTTTTGAGAACGCTCTTAGAACGTACACACGGATGCCATGAGGAACAGCGAAGAAGAGCAATATCCTACCTTATCAAGGTACAGGACTGTCCGTTCCGCTACCGCTGTTGGTCCCAGCTTCCGTCTTGGTGGCGGCCACCCGATCGCCCCGCTTGGACGTCTTCGACAACGAGGCTACCTCTTTCAATAGACTCGAAATCTTGTGCTGCATGTTTGAGATCTTCGTCTCGTACCCCTTCTCTGACGCCTTCATTTTGTTGCGCAACTCCGTCTCGGATGTGAAGTTTTTCGCCTTCAGCTCGGTAATCTGCAATCGAGGAGTGATTCACATTACTAGCCTCATCTCACGGTGTTGCCGTGAGATCTTAAGGTAAGAAGATTCTACGCACTTGTCTATCCTTGGCTAATAACTGGCCATCCTTGATAGTAATCTGTTTTTGCAGATGCGCGATCTTTTCCTTAAGCTGGGTGACCGCCACTACGTGATCCGAGCTGTTCGGATCGTGCGGGTCGTGCACACCAGCCATCCGTGCTGCCTTCACCGGACTAGGACCGTTTGTGTCACCGCCTTCAGATTGCGGCGGCAACTTCGTTACATCGACCCTGTGCGGTCTCTTATTGTGACCCTTTAATCTTTAAACGAGAATAATATTTATGTTTATGCGAAGCATAAATAAGAATTTCCTTGAGACAGTAATCTAAAGAGCGCGCCTATATACAACAAGTTTGTCCTTGATTGCTATACTGCACTAACTGCACTTCAAACGAAGTAGACACATATTTAACACTTAAGAAGAGAGAAGAAAATAAAAAGATTACAAAATAATTAAATAACGATCCAGTTAAAATAAAAAATAATTGGTGGAGCCATAAGCAAGAGCCAAACGCTGATCTTATAGTGGAATTTTGTGATTTAATAAGAAATTACAAAATATTGATGTAGGATATTTAATCAGCAGATCTCTGGATATTTAATCGGTATGATTAGAGACAAATGAGAGTCAAACACCGATATAAAAGTGAATAACAACAGTAGTAAAAGACATTTCAATTATTTATTAATCTAAAACAAACATTTCGGTTCTATATTCTTTAGTGTGAGAAAAAAATTACATAAGTAATAGATGCAACATTAATGCAGCTCTCCCAAAAACCCTACATATATTGTCTTAAAATATGTCGATAAACCATGAAACAAAGATAAAAAGAAGAAAATTGTAAGGATTATAAAAATTCAAACCATCTTATCCAATACACACAATAATCTTGAGGTCTATATCAAGAATAACAGAATATTACCATTAATTCAAATCAATTTGAATAATTTGATATGATACCTAAGTGGTCATGTTTATAAACATATCCTTAAATCACCCAACATAAGAAAGTAAATACTCAAAGATAAGTAACCAAATATAATAGAAAGTCTCTCAATGATAGGACAATAGTCTTTATTTAATCTTCTTGTAAGATTAAACTTTTTGTTTGACAAACAAAACTAAACGTAAATTTTTTGTTTGACAAACAAAACAAAAGTAAACTGTTTGACACTTGATGAAAAACATGACAATGACATTTCAGATACACTTTTTTTTAACATAGGGTCTTTCTTTGTCTAGAATTCTGACATTTTCCCAATCAAATTCATGTTTTTTTAGTCTATGTATGGACACAAGTGACAATTCTTTAGCATTGCATAATTGGTTTATATGTTCTTTGATTCTAGTTTTTAATTGTCTACTTGTTTGGTCTACAAAAAGTATCATGGTGTGGAGGTTGTAATCTTTAATGCTGTTTCTTAATTGCTCCGAACACGTTTTTAATATAAGGGATTATAGGTAAATTTAAAAAAAAAAACTGATATTCCTTAAGTTGTCGCTTTTAAATACGGATCCGAACATATAGGATCAAAAAAAATATTTAAAAACCGAATTTAAAAAAGGACCCGAACATATAAGACCAAAATTAAAAAATACAGTTGAACTGTCCTCTACTACTGCTTTTCCATCGGCATTCCACGGCCTTCATTTTGTAGTTTAAATTGTGTAACAAATAGTTAAGCCTAACTTTTCTGAATGCCAAGAACCCAATCTCTATATTCTTGGTATTCTTGGTTCTTGGCATTTAAAAGACTTAGGTTTAACCATTTTTATTAACAATTTAAAATAAAAAATTCCGCTATGAAACTAACAATCGACTCTTACTTGCCTCTATCTTCACCGATTATTTTGTTCTGTTTTGGTCATAAATAGTGCAGCTATAAATAATAGACCTAATTCATGTTTTTCGAAATTGTGCTGTATAACTGCATAAGATCTACTAAAAACGATCAAATTATTTTATGGTCTTACAGATTTGGATAATTACTTTTGTTCTTTGTGCTTCGCAGCCCGTTGTTGAGCCAATTTCATGTGCGCTCTTCTGTCCGCATCCGATTGCTTTGTCTTCGCCAACGCTCGTTTATAAGACAGCGTACAGAGCCAACATAATAACTTCCCATCTACCTGAAATCCAGAACGTAATCGTGAGCGATTCAACTTGATTTTCCCTGAAAAAAATATATCAAAATTTAAAAAGTAGAACAATTTTCAAAAAGTCACAATGTCGAAACAATTTTACCAAATTCTCATATAGCCAAGTGCATTAGTAGCTAATTATTTATGTACAGCAAAAGTATATCCCAGTGGATGGATTTTAAAACTTGTGTATATCAAAGTTGCGAGTAATTATTTTTGTATATAAAACTTGTGTATATCAAAGTTGCGAGTAATTATTTTTTAATTAATTATCGTGTTTAATAAACAATTAATAAGAACTAATTAAAGACCGTTTAATTGACAATTTATTTCAACAAATTTAATTGGAAACCGTTCGATTCACGATTAGTTTCAACGAATTCAATTAAATACTGTTCAATTGACGATTGATATGAGCAAAGAGAATTAAAAATTGTTCAGTTAATAATTGAACTTAGCAAATTTAATTAAAACACCTTTAATTGACCGTTGATATAAACAAATTCAGTCGATTTAATAAAAAATTGCTTAGTGACGATTGATATGCTCAGTGCTTCTTTCAATGGAAGTCCTGTTCAATCATCGGCATTTTTCACGACGTCCCACGATGCTTTGAGAATAAATATTATCTACAAAACCAATTGTAACCTTAAGTAATCGAATGCTCTTCAAGTGAATTGATTGAATTTGCTCATATCAATCGTCAATTAAACAGCCTTTAATTAAATTTGTTAAGTTCAATTGTTAATTGGACGATCTTTAATTCCATTCGCTCAAATGTCAAATGAACATTCTTCGCATGATTATGTTAATTAATTAAATTAAAACATATTCAAATAAATTATTAAATTGAAAAAAATTTAATCAAATATTTTATGTGTGTGTGTATTATTTTCGAGATAATAGTTTCTCCTCGAAACAATTATATACTTCGAGAAAATTATATTTCGGGATATGGTCTCAGTATTCGGATTACGATATTGTGATTTTTCAGGAAATTGTTCCAGATTTTGAATTTCGATATTCTGAATTCTCGGGTCAGTATTTTTTCCACACATGAATACCGATCGTAACAATTGATAATTGTTGTTCGTGTAGACGCCGAAGAAATTTGTCAGACACATATATGTGTCCACAGTTCTTACCGATAATATTATAAGTATGTATAGAATGCTCAATGTAATAGAATTCATTATTTTCTACTAATTGCAAAGATCACGCAGAATAAAATTCAATACAATTAATCAGTTTTTAAGCAATAATGAAATGTAATAAAAAAATTTTCAAAAATGTTCTTTTCCGTAAAAAAATCAAAGTTATTTTTACCTTTTTTTAAGTAGAACCATATCTTTTTTTATCTGTAATAATTGTAAAAAAATCAAAACAATAGAAATTCAAAACAATAGAAATTAATATTACTCAATTAGAAACAAAACTCAGTAGAAACTTATAATATTACTTTTACTAACATTTAACAATGAAAATACAAACAGAAGGTAAGATAATGTTTAAAATACAATGTGTGTGTTTGTGTAATGAATAATATTAGGTGCTCAGTGCATTTTCGAAATGTAATCCATTTTTCGGAATACAAAGCTCCACCCTTTGTAACAGAGTTTTATATGTCGCATCAATTAGGATATTTCGATTTATGCTTCTACATACTTGTGTTATACATTGTAGAAATTCTTCATTATTATTTCGCTGTGCTCTTTTTAGCTGTGAAAATAGCAATAAAGAAAATATTATGAGTTACTATTAAATTTGTTCTGATTCTCTTTACAACACTACAAGTAAATTATTTACTACGTTTAAAAAAGTAACGTTGATCTTTATTTTTTCTTTAAAAATTTCTTTTTATTAAAAATATACTATTATTATATTATAAAAAAACATTTCCGAAATTTTTATTGTTGCATCTTATTGTTGTTCAAACTCTAATTAATTCTAAAATCTAAATCTGATTAAATTTAAAACTTTCCTGCCAGACTATTGTAACTGGTAAAAATATAGTGGATACCACTACGGTAAACGCAAACATATAACTGTGCGTCCAGAATATTCGAGAAATTAATAGATATTTAGAACTTCCGTGTGTTACCTTCTTATCTTCGTCCTGTCTATCGAAGGCACACTTCTGCTTGCACTGTTCGCACGTGACCGGCGGGCCATAACGTTTCTCCGAGTTTGTACATCGTTGGCATTTACTGCCGATGAACGCGGCGATGGTATTGCAATATTCACAAGCCGACGGCTTCCCGTAGGATTTGACGTTTTGCTCGCATTTTTTACATATAGTACTTGTATTGCCCTTTCTGTAAGATCAAGCAGATTGAAACGATGCAAAGGACCCCTCGCAGTTAACAATGAATCGCATGCTGATCGACAGAAGAATAACAGATTTGATGATTCTAATGAAGCGAAAATGTTGTTTGCAGGCAGGAATATCTCTTCTGCAAGTACTCTATCTATTCTTCTACTTTCAGTACTTTTTCCAATATTTCAAAGAGTGTATCTCTGAACAGCGTCGACTTAGGGCACATTTTATTTGATGCTCGACTGCGTAAATTTCATTCTATCTTTGTTTCTTATTGGATGTTAAACAAAAATGGAATTATGCTTGCGATCGTCGAGTGGAACTTAGCCTTAAGAGACGATGTCTATGGAACATTTTAATCTCTTAACAATAATCTTTTGTTTTAGCAAAGTGTGCTACTAGTCGCGAGGGATCCAGAATCCGCGTGAAAATGGGCAAGATTCTTCATTCCATCTTGAGTGGTTTTTAACGAGAGGAAACAAAGCAGTTCGTTCGCGGCTGATACTTACACGGTCTGCTGGAATTCGGATCTGCAGTACGTGCATTTTACTACAGGAAACGCTCCTCTGCATTCCTGTGTAAACACAAGATATATTTTAGTATGTACATATTTTTTAAATCATTTTGGTGTTAATTTTATTTCAATTATTTCAATATCTAAATGAATTCGTTAAATGCTCTAAAATATTATGCAGCACTAGCTGCATAATAATGTCATCAAACTTATGATAGAATTCGTTTAGTGTTATAAGTGTTTCAGAACTATAGATAGACCAGTTATATTGATTTATTTGATGCTTCAAACCATTTACAGCATCAAGTAAATACTCATACAGAGAAATATTATTGCTAAGGAAAGTAATTATTCAGCTTACTTTCCTTTTTCTTAAATAATATTTACCTTCTTTTAAATCATGTTTACTTTTAACAAAGTATATCTTATTGATAATAATCTTAAAATATACTTTTCACAAATTTGAGAAAAGTTCATTATCATATAATTAAAAGAAGAATTCATTTTCTTTATAAGATTATAAAATATTATCAAAGAAAAAATTAGATCAACTCTATGTAGTAAATAAAACTAATTCTTGTTTTAATTTGATATTCTTAATAAAAATGCTAAACTTACTAGAATTCAAAATATATTTTGAAGGAATTTAATGAACTTATAATATAGATTTGCTGATATACAGAGTGTCCCATGATAACTTTATGGAGGCATAATACAGATTGAAGTAAACATAAAAGTCCTCCGCCATATGATATTCGCAATAATTATGAAGATATTAATTAAAAAAAATTTGTAAATAATCACGCGAGATATAATAGCTGTAATGGCGGCGTCTGTCATTGTATGCTTATACATCAGGTCAAACTGAACAAAAAAGTCCTCTACCGTTTTCCTAATAACTTTGAAGATTCTTAATCAGTAAAAGACGGGTGACGCCATATGGCGTCACCACTTAATTTAGAAACTTTTTGAGAAAAATCACTAAAAGTCAACAGCAAATACTACCCAAAGATTTTCGAGATCGCTGATTATGCATCTACTATCAGATTTTTAAAACACGAAGTGGCGAATACAAAAGTAGTGAACTTTGATGTTTTTCAATTATTCACTTCAAAACGTAGTTTCTAATGGTTTTCGCAATCGCTGATTATGAATTTGCTGATAAATTTTCAAAATTCAAAATGACGGATCCAATATAGCAGATAAAAATAGCAAATTGAAAAACTTTATCCTTCAACATGCGCTTCTTTATCATTTCGGAATAAGAAACCGCTTTCAGCTAAAACTAGAATCACGACGAGAAGTACGTGGCAATATTCTATTCCATTTTTCGTTTTTTATGTTTTCCTTGTTTTAATTTTTTTTCGGTTTTTTCTTGTTTTTTCTTTGTTTTTTTTCTATTTTATTTCGTAACTCCTTTTATCCTTATGTTTTTGTTCAACTGTTTATGTTTCAACTACTCGAAAATGTTTATAAATTGGTTTTTGTGTGATAAATTTGAAAACAATTTTTTTTTCAGAAATCAATTATTTGAAAATTCATTCATTTTTCTCCGTTATATTAAATCCGCCATTTTAAATTTTAAAATTTTGATAGCAAATTAGCATAATTAGCGACCTCAAAAATCCTCATAAGCAAAACTTCACCAATTTTCATAAAAAAACCCCGTCCTTTACTGGTTAACCCTTATTGTGCACTGTGGGGTCAAATAGACCCCAGAAAAAATTAAAATAAATGAAATAAATGAAATAAATAAAATAAATGAAATAAATGAAATAAATGAAATAAATGAAATAAATGAAATAAATGAAATAAATGAAATAAATGAAATAAATGAAATAAATGAAATAAATGAAATAAATGAAATAAATGAAATAATTAAATAAAATAAATAAAATAAAAAAAATAAATCTTTAAAATAAAATGAAATATAATAAAATAAATCTATATATTTTGGGAAAACTGTTTGCTTTTTTTTCACGAAAATCCTAATTTCGATATTGAAAATAAATACCTTATTTGAAAATCCTGCTATTGTACTAATATTTTTCTTAAAGAGATATGTCTTGAGAATAGTTTCTTAAAATTTTACCTTGAAATATGAAAAATTGTGTCAGTTATGATTTTTGGAGCAAATAAAGTCATTTTTCGCGTTTTTTGGGGTTTCCAAATTTTTTTCTTCATTTAAAATCAAATTTCGTCTAGAAAAATTATTTCGTCATATAAAAAGATGTTTGAAATATATCCTGAAATTTTTTCAAATTAAAAAAGCGAATAATTTTATTGGAGCATTTTTATAGATGGGATCGCGAAAGACCCCAGTGTGCCCATTATGTGATTCTACTGAAGTGTTGCACAATAAAGGTTAAAGAAGATGGTTTCTCACGATATAGTAATGTTCTTTAATTAATAACTAAAAATCTACAATTGCAAAAGGTAAAGGGTGTACAAACACATGACGACAGATGTCACCACTACTCTCGCGTGTTCATTCATAAATGTTTTTTTAATTAATATCTTGATAATTATTGCGAATATATCGCGAAACATTATAAGACTTTTATGTTCATTTTAATCCATATTATGCTTCTACGAGAGTTTTGAAAGTTGTTCTGGAGTATTCTATATAAAGTAATGAAATAAATGAAATAAATTATTATCTGTATAAAGTAATGAAATAAATTATTCTATTTAAAACATTCATTTGAATGTAGTATATATTCTTCTGTGTGTACACATAGAAAAATATCACTCTACTGCTAAGGAAAGTGATTAGTTTATTTTCCTCTTTTTAAGTAATGATTATCTTCCACAAAGAATATTTTCTTAATAATAATCTTAAAATATACAAAACTTTGAGAAAGTTCATTAACATGTACTCAAAAGAAACAATTTTTTTTTTAGAAAATTATAAAACTTTATTAAAGAAAAAGTTGACTTGACTCTATGTAGTAAGCAAACTGACTTCTTGTTTTAATATTTTATATTGAAATACTGAAATTACTAGGATTCAAAATATATTTTAAAGAAAATGTTATGCTTATGATAAACTTATGATAGATTTGCTAGTGTATAAACTTATGAAATACTTCAAAGAAATAATATATATACACATACTTACATGTTATATATACATATAACTTATATGTAATATTTTTCTGTGGGTATCCTAAGATTAAGTTTATTTTTTTTTTTTGAATGCTTCTATGCTAAAAGCATTATTCTATCTTTCTTCAGTATATAATGAATAATAAAAACAGAATGATGCTTTCAGCACAAAAGCATCTAAATTTAGCCAAAGTTACATTCTAAATTACCACAAATTGAAATTTGATGTTCTTTATTTTGTAATACAATACTCTATAACTGCAATCACATAAATTACTACAACTACTTACTAAACATTCAGGCTACATCTTCTTTGAATGCAATCTCATTGAGCAATTGTAATATTAAGTGCACTCAATATTGTATCATACATAATATACAAAAATTTACCCGACGTACGTCAATATTCCAACTGATATTCCTACATCCTCACGCAAAATCTCGCGTTGTCAAGTTCGCGAGAAAAAATTTCCCGCTCCTCTAGCGTATAATAAATCTTCGTTCTACTCAATCCTATTCAAATCGCAGTTGTTTTAATCGTGACTTCGTCGGGAAGAAATCATGTATGTCGCGACGATCGTGATAAAGTACAGATTACATGTAAATTGCGTCATAAAACCAGATACCACGGAAACAGTTATGCGTGAAGGAATGAATGAATAAAAAGACAAATGTACGAAAAGCGGCGATTTATTAGCGGCGACACATACCTTGCACAACTGTTGTCCTGGCGAAAGGTCCTCGAAAGGGTGTCTAGAAAAGCACCTGGAACACGCAGACAACGCCTGCATGTTGTTCGCGCTCATCTTCGTTCATCCGACGCCGTTCCGACAATCGGCGCGATATCAAAATGACGAGAGGACGACAGCTATGCAGGAAAGAGACGGCGATATTACGACGCACACTCGACCGGGAAAGTCGCGAAAGACGTTGCTGTTACCGCCGCTACTAACTGCTATTCCACCGACAACAGAAAGAAGACGTAAAACATATAACAAACAGCGACGCGATACGGGCGGTCAGCTCGAGACAAGACTCACATACCTCGCGATGACACGTGTAAAACCTCAATCGCGAATCCGTTCGGTTACGATGCAGCAATTTTCACCCAAACACGATTACTCTACCGGTTGTTGACTTTCACGCGTCCATCTGTGATTGCTACGAAAGTCGACATGGCCGACCGCGACGACAGAGGTGGCCGCCCGAGGGCACCACCGCCACGTTCGCCGCCACGTTCGCACTAAAGGACCGTTCAGACGGATCTCCACAGCCGAATAAGTAATCAGAGGCTGGGAGGTCGCTTTCAGCAGGAAAAGTTGCTTCGCAATTATTGTAAAATCGTGAGTTTATGTGTGCATTTCCACTTAGCGCGTCACGCGTCGCGTCGTCCTTCGCGGACCAATCAAATCATCCTATTTTATTGCCTAACTTTAGACGAATAAAATGGGACGATTTGATTGGTCCGCGAAGGACGACGCGATGTGTGACGCGCTAAGTGGGAACGCACCCTAAAGCCCGTATCAGACTACCGACTGCACAGGCCGACCCGACTGCCGACTACGACTGCCGACTCTAATGCCAGCGGCACACGATGCTTGTTTTCATGCTGGATTACTTACTAGATGGAAATACTCTGTTCTGATTGGTGCATTTTCTGAAAACGGACCAATCAGAATAAAGTATTTCCATCCAGCAAGCAATCTAGCACGAAAACAAACATCGTGTGCCGCTGACTTAAATGGACCAATCACAGTGAGGCGCCGACTCCGCGCCTCACTGTGATTGATCCATTGAGAGTCGGCAGTCATAGTTGGCAGTCGGGTTGGTCTGTGCAGTCGGTAGTCTGATACGGGCTTAAGACCAATATTCATAGTCAAATCTTATTTCAAGACCGTCTTAAAAGCCAAATCATACTAGCGATTGGCGATTGACGATTGACAATTAAAGATTAGATTTTAACGAATCAACAAGTTCAGCTTTGGCTTGCTTTATTCCAATTGGTCAAGTTCCAATCTTCAATCGTCAATTATCTATCGCCAATCGCTAGTGTGATATGGGCTTAAAAATTGATGATTGACGATTAAAAATTGGAACTTGACCAATTGAAACAAAGCAAACCAAGACTGAAGCTTGTTGATTCGTTAAAATCTAATCTTTCATCAATTCATCAATCGTCATCGCCAATCGCTAGTGTGATTTGGCCTTTAAGTAATGTCTTACGGCTTCTGCACACAGGACACGGTAATGCTTGCCGCGCGGCGGAAGCCCGCGCGACAGCCAATCAATATGTTGTTTTTCCGTAAGAGCTAGAAGGTTATTACGGAAAGCAGCATATTGATTGGCTGTCGCGCGAACTTCTGCCGCGCGGCAAGCATTATCGCGTCCTGTGTGCAGAAGCCATATGACTTATAGCGAATTCGGTAGCTTGCACTAGTGCGCACTGAGTGCGCATTAAGGCTTGTTTACAGTACATTCTTATATTTAAGATCATGTCTTAAATACATATTTAAAAACATTTTAACTAATAAAATGATTCGTACGGATGTTATACATATCATATTATGGTTAAAAATATTTGAGAATTTATTTAAGAATTATTTAAGACAATTTTTAAATATAATAACATACTATGAACAAGCCTTAGTGCGCACTCAGTGCACACTAGTGCAAGCAACCGAATTCGCTATTAGTTTACATCGTGCACTTGATACGCATACTAAATAGTAACTTTCTATTAGGGCTGTTTACGATAATTCGAGTTGGATTAAGTACGAGTTAGTTTCACTAGGGCCGAGAAATATGATAGGCACAAGCATTTAGTATTTTCAAGATTTATGACAACTCAATGCTGTCCGATAAATCGAGTAGAGTAGAGTAGAGTTAGGGTAGTATAGCGGATAGTATATGTATAAGAATTAACAGTATCAGATAACATAGTTTCGTAAAATATGTAACAATAATATTACAAAACAATTATTTATTATATTTTAGAAAAATTAGAAGCACTAAATTAAATTATGAAAATGATATTAATTTAATGTATTTGTGAAATATTCAATAATAATAGGTTAGAATAATTGTTTTCTACTTTTGGATATTTCACAAATACATGATACCTTTTCATAATTTAATTTAGTGCTTCTAATTTTTCTAAAATGCAACAACTCATTGTTTAGTAATATTATTGTTATATATTTTACGAAACTATGTTACCTGATACTGTTAATTTTTATACATATACTATCCACTATGTTACCCTAACTCTACTCTACTCTACTCTACTCGATTTATCGGACAGCATTGAGTTGTCATGAATCATGAAAATACTAGATGCTTGTGACTATCATATTTTTCAGCCCTAGTGAAACTAATTCGTACTAACTCCAACTCGAATTATCGTAAACACCC
>NW_022639521.1:1752721-1753824 GCF_010583005.1 Odontomachus brunneus
CGAAACTATGTTACCTGATACTGTTAATTTTTATACATATACTATCCACTATGTTACCCTAACTCTACTCTACTCTACTCTACTCGATTTATCGGACAGCATTGAGTTGTCATGAATCATGAAAATACTAGATGCTTGTGACTATCATATTTTTCAGCCCTAGTGAAACTAATTCGTACTAACTCTAACTCGAATTATCGTAAACACCCTAGGTAATCTTAATATCGACAATGCATATCAACAGCGACGCATTCAATCAATGCAATACGTTTTGTTGATGAGTATTATACCAGTTTAATATACTGCTGTTTATATATATCGTTGATATAACATTATCTAGAAAGTTACTATTTAGTACGCATATCAAGTGCACGATGTAAACCAAACCAATGAATAAAGAGCCTCATAGGAAGAGAGTGGCAAACTCTATTAGGTGACCCCTCTCTTCTGATTGGTTGCGGGCGTCAAGGCTTCTTATGCTCATGATGGTACACTGGTGTTCATTAAATGAGTCCTTTGAGTGTAGACAAGTGTAGATGAATGCGCCTGGAGATGGTACGCTCATCTACACTATTCTACACTAAAAAAGGACTTGCAGAGTGCTTACGTTAACGAGAGTAGAGCGAGTGAGATCTAGATTCGAGAGAATAGTATAATCTCCCATCTATAACTGTAATATTCTATGGTCTGCTCTTGCTCCTGCTCTTTAAGCTGATGGCACATAGAAAAACTTAAACAGTAAAACGTAAGCAGTAAGCAAATTGACCAATCACAGTCATTGATTCTTCTTACAGTCCAAGAATCAACAACTGTGATTGGTCAATTTGCTTACTGCTTAAATTTTTCTGTGTGCACGGCCCTTAAGGGACGTCTACATTAGAAGTAAGTAGGAAGTAAAAGTAAGAAATTGACCAACCATAGTCGAATGTGAGAAGAATAATCAACTATGATTGGTCAATTTCTTATTCTTACTTCCTACTTCTTACTGCTTACTTCCAATGTAGACGTCCCTTTAAGCCCATTCTACAATTGCTACTCTCTTGAAAAGTTCTAGAGCTCTTTGCAACAATTTTCAATAGTTCCGGTCATTAAATACAAAAAAA
>NW_022639521.1:1758472-1758652 GCF_010583005.1 Odontomachus brunneus
TGTGTGACTCTGTAGAACACCTAGTACCTTGAAAATATTTTACCAACATCCAAGAATCACCCCCATAACGTTAGATCCGTCATAGTAGCACATACGGATTCTCGCGCCTGCACAGTTGTACTTATTCTGCGCATAGGCCGAAGGTAGGCTGGGTTATGGTAGGTTATAAGTTATTTCGCG
>NW_022639521.1:1759143-1760717 GCF_010583005.1 Odontomachus brunneus
AAATTAACTTAGATATGCTTATTTCGTTCTGTATCGTTTCCGGGCTTACAACGGGTGTTTGGGTGACTCTGTAGCACACCGAGGACCTTGAAAATATTTTTCCAACATCCCAGAATCACCCTCATAACGTTAGATCCGTCATAGTAGCACATACGGATTCTCGCGGATTCATGCACAGTGGTACTTATTCTCCGCATAGGCCGAAAGTAGGCTATGTTATGGTAGGTTATAAGTTATTTCGCGTTAGCGTAGAGAGCACTGTTTCGCATAGTTTTTTAGGGTATTCTAAAGAAACATTCGCCGTTGAAAAAAACTATCCGAAATAGTGCTCTCTACGCTAACGCGAAATAACTTATAAGTTATTTCGCGTTAGCGTAGAGAGCACTATTTCGGATAGTTTTTTTCAGGGTATTCTAAAGAAGCATTCGCCCCTGAAAAGGTCTATTTTCGAAAATTACGTTAGATATACTTATTTCGTTCTGTATCGTTTCCAGGGTGACAACGCGTGTTTGTGTGACTCTGTAGCACACCGAGGACCTTGAAAATATTTTTCCAACATCCCAAAATCACCCCCATAACGTTAGATTTGTCATAGTAGCACATACGGATTCTCGCGGATTCATGCACAGTGGTACTTATTCAGCGCATAGGCCGAAAGTAGGCTATGTTATGGTAGGTTATAAGTTATTTCGCGTTAGCGTAGACAGCACTATTTCGGATAGTTTTTAGGGGTTTTTTAAAGAAACATTCGCCCTTGAAAAGGTCTATAAAAATATAAAATTTTCGATTTATCTCAAATGGTACAAAATAGTACAAATTCAGTATTAATTGTGTGTACCATGGTTTTTTTTTTTTTTTTTTTTTTTTTGGTTTTGCTAACTTGATATCAAATTAACAGCGCCACCATTTTTTTTTAAATGGCATGTGGTACAAATTTTTTTTGTGGTACAAAATAGTACAAAATGAGTATTAAAAAATGCGATAGGTCCAATTCGATTCTGCTTATTTGGTCCTGCTAGCTTGCGAGAGGTTAGAGCGTGTCCTTCCGCGTATCGAACCGCGACATCGTTCACGTTCTGGCGCGTACTTTCGGCACTTTGCGTCGTCGATTGCGTGGCCGTCTTGTACATCGATATTTTCGTGACTGCAGTCTCCACTGGCACAACGCGGTCGACATCGCTCCGCGTTCTACGTATCTTTTGTCTATCGAAAGTGAACTTGCGGAAATAAATATCGGGAGTGCCGAAATAGCGATGTGCGATCGTCGGGATGTATCGTGAGTACGTTATTAGAAAGTAATCTTGATTTTTGACACAGCCACTGTTTGTCGCGACGTCTATTGCATTTCTCATTAACATCGACTCGCTTAAAGGGATGCTGAAGCTAAAAACTTAACCGACAGAATATTGACATTTTTCTGCAAAGTTTACGTCGTATTGGTTACACAGAATTACAAATGTTTTTATGCAATGAAAGTGCGTGCAAAAATTAATAGAAGCATTGCTCGATATGTGACGAAAACGAACAAAAAATTTTTAATTTAAATCTCAAGCTATCAGTTAACGTAATATTTA
>NW_022639521.1:1760888-1761182 GCF_010583005.1 Odontomachus brunneus
GGGGGGGGGGGGGGTGACGCGCGGCCGGTTAGGTAAACACGGGTGCGCGAGCACGTGCTTGGGAGTCACGCCACAACGTTATCAGCCGCCGAGGCGAGCGCGTCGCGGAACTGCCGTGTACAATCAAGCCGATAATTAACACGAGTTGAGACGCGTACTTATCACACAAACAGGTATTGCGGGCTTTACCGCAGCAGGTAATTACTGCGTTTCATTTACTTCTTGTTACATTTACTTGTTAGAGAAACGTCACGATCAAATTCCTTAATGCCGATCAAATATTATTATCATCCG
>NW_022639521.1:1761487-1762473 GCF_010583005.1 Odontomachus brunneus
AGAGGGAACTCGAACGTGTCGTTACAACAATTTCTTTTCTTTGTCTTGCTGTCGTGTGTAACTAGTTAATACTAATTTATTAAATTATTAATTGATACTAATTTAAATTAAATTTCTGTTACAGAGATCTAATAGAGAAGACGCAGTCACGCGGCTCTAGAGGATGCGATGACTGGGGGATGCCGCGCCGAAGGATTCGGCTCGGGCCTGTTTGAGTCGGCTCGAAGGTGAGCTTCGTTGATTTGTATTTGTAATTAAAAATCCGACAAAACTAAACATTTTCTCACTTTGAATCGAGTTCCTGAATGTCTCCATTGTCATGTAACGAATTAATACTAAATTAAATTTGCTTTTTGTTACAGAAACGAGCATTCGACTCTAAGGAGGTGCTGCGCTGGAGGATCCGGCTCGGGCCTGGCAGAGTTGGCGCGAAGGTGAGTTTCACTTAGTTGAATTCGTAATTAAAAATCCGATAAAAGTGGAAATTCTCTTGTTTGGAATCAAGTTTTTTAATGTCTCCATTGTCGTGTGTAATAATAAATTAAATTTGCTTTCTGTTGCAGAGACGAAGCAGACGACCAGCCGACTCTTAGGGGCTGCTGCGCCGGAGGATTTGGCTCGGGCCGAGCGGGGTTAGCTCGAAGGTGAGCTTTATTAATTAGTATTTATTATTAGAAATCCGACGAGATTGATATTTCTTTTGGTCGAAATCGAGATAATTTTAATCGAGTCAAAGATCGCGTTAAATCGTTATTACACGCGGGAAAAATTATTTTTGAGTAACATCACCACTTGAAAAATTGTTATTTGTTTTGATTAAGAGATTTATTTGCAACATCGAGAAAAAGAATAGTGGAATATTTCAAGTGTGAATGTATTCCGAAGAATTCTTCCAGCGTAAAAAATATCGCGTTTTCCTTTTTTTTAATCTTTCTTCACTCAAATCGTAACTAATGCACGAATCTAATCGACGAAATGGCATTTTT
>NW_022639521.1:1762631-1766180 GCF_010583005.1 Odontomachus brunneus
ATGCTTATCGAATCAATGCGATTTACTTTGCTGTAGTTGTAGTATGTGTACGTGCCGTCCAATGAAAATCACACTGCTCGAAACAATTGGGAAATCGCTTTTCCAAATAATATTATTAGTAATAATGCATAATTTACATAAATTGGGCAAATAAATTTTCAAGCATTTTTCTCCCAATGTATATATATTTATTAATGATTAACTTAGATTATTGATTGATCGATGATTTTTGTCGAAGGAAATTTTGATTAATCAAACCCCAACACTATCTGGTAGAAGCTTAAAGTATTGAGTATACGCACAGAACATTCAAAATTTTGAAAAATTATTATATTTTGTTGAATGCGATTTTCCAAGTGTCTCGAGCAGTGCGCCAACGCGCAAATGCGCCACAGAAAATGCGCAATCACATCATCTGCGTCATAGATCTTCCGTCAGTCGTTAATTTTTTCAATTTTCTCTCTCGTGTAAGCTTGAATCGCGATTGCATTTTAAAAAGTAGAGTTCATGCTTCGTTATTAAGTAAAATTCGATATCGTGCAGCACCTGCGCAAAGCGATCTAACGTGATTAAATAAAGTGCCCGTAAAATAAATTTCACGATCGTCAGAAAATTTTCAGGTTTCAATTTTTCACTTAGAGTTAAAGTTTCCTAACGCGGGACACAATAGAGACAATGCTAGCGAGCGTTGATCTCTCGCGAAAAACGCGATGTACACAAGTCAGATATGCGAATAGTTGTTTGTTTACTTACGCGGCGCGCAACAAGTTCCATCGAACGAAGACAAACGTCTCACGCAGTAAAATTTTTTGCGCGTGAATTTTGAATATACTTCAATACTTTTGATTTCGTTGCATTTCGAGTGAATTTTGAATAGAATCTTTATCTCTATCGTCACAAATAGTTTTTAATTTTACGTTCACGCTCGCGTTCAAAATTATTAATTTGATAGGTTTGAGAATTTCACCGGATCGTATTTGCGGAAGAGTCGCGAGCGAACTTCGCAGAAATATTGCGGAGTTGTTACCCGCAAAAGCATTGCGGAATTGTCTTCGCAAAAATATTGCGGAGCTGTTACCCGCAAAAATCTTGCGGAATTGCCTTCGCAAAAGTATTGCGGAGTTGTAATCCGCAAAAACATTGCGGAATTGTCTTCGCAAAAATATTGCGGAGTTGTTATCCGCAAAAAATATTGCGGAGCTGTATTGCAGCCTACTACACTGCACCCGTGAAACGTTACATTAGGGATACTCCGTGTCGTACGTGAAAATTTTGCACAGATTACTTCGTCCACGTATCAAAAGATTTCGCGAGATTAGCCTTCGATTCGCATGTTCCCTTCGCTCGCGGATTACGTTTTTTTCGTAAGAGATTCGCGTCGCGCGTGTATCAAAGCGGTACACTATAACTCGATTGGACTGTTGCTGAATTCGTCGCACACTCGCGTCGTTTATTCAAAAGGCCGACATTTCCTCAAAGACGCATTTCGCGATATTTTATATGCAATTTGCAATTCAGAGTATCTCCCAAGATAGACGGGATTTTTCGTAAAACCTCCGTTAGATTACCGCGGACGGGAGTGAATTATAGGCGACGTGGGTCGCGAGGGCCATTGCAATGTCAGATGCAACGACAGGATGGCTGGTGGACCCTGGACACCGTGGGACGACGCGCAATGGTGAGCGCACAATTTAGACGCTCATATAGTAGACACAAAGCGTCACTTTACGTAGATTGCATGCACGTAGACGTAAATCGCATTGGGTCCGACGGGAAGTAAAGTAAGAATTGAAATTTGCAATTCGCCGGAGTTACGTAAGAATGATGTAACCAAAGAATTTAACACTGAGATTTTCGCAATATTTCAACGAGTCAAGCACTTTCATTTCTTTAAGAGTACTGACTAGCTCAATTCTTAGAAAAAATTGCAAAAAGACGCGACTGGTAAAAAATAAGAAAACTGTTTCTTAATTCATTTCAAGCATCTATAAGGCTTGACTTTTTTCGTTTGGATTAAAAACATGAGAATAGAGTATCCACTGATAAAAGCTTATAATTTTTTTAATTGGATCATTCTTGCATAACAACAGCCAATTGAAATTTCGACTCGGCAGGCTTCCTCCTCGTCGGATTATTTCTTGATGATATTGATACATTAAACTGATATATTTCAAAATGTAATATTTATATGCTCTGTATATCTTATATATGCTTTTTATGCTATATATATATGTTATATATGCTTTTTTATGCTCTATATATGTTATATATGCTTTCTTATGCTCTATATATGTTATATATACCTTACGAGCGCCCTATATACACTATTTGATTAATGTACTTTAATAACTTCTTATGTCGTATTATATACGACATACCATCTCCCAGCAAATATTTTTTATGCATACGTGTTTGTTCTTGAACTGACAACAAATTAAATTACGACAAATTAAAGAAAATAAATTAAATTATTAATAAATTAAGCCGAGAATCGAACCAAAATGAATCGATTTTTCGTTAAATTATTAAGCCAAAATTCGGACGCGAGTGATTTGAGATTCCGCTAAATCATTAAGACGAAATTCGGATCGATGTGTCATAGGCTTCAGGTAAATTATTAAGCCAAAATTAAACCGGAGTGACGTATTTCTGCTAAATTATTAAGTCCAGATTCAAACCTGTATGCTTTGTGTTTCCGCAAAATAATTAAATCGAGTTAGTTAAGCCTGGAAATATTTTTTAAAGATTCTTTAAGAAATTTTCGCATTAGCAAAGGTACATATTCAAAGGGTGCATATTTAGCTCTGCATTGTTTCTTGGATGACAATGTGCATTAATGTCATTATTCTCCGTCAGTAACACGCCCAGAAGCTTGAAATTAATTTTCCAATATTTCATATTCGCGCCCATAACGTGAGATCCATCGTAGTAGCAGTACATTTGTGTTCTCGCGCATGCGCGGTGGTACTACCCACCGCATAGGTATATAGTCGATCATGTTACGGCAGGTTAGAGGTTATTTTGCGCTAGCGCGTAGAGGACCATCCGGGATAGTTTTTTTTTTTTTTTTTTTAGTGTTTTTTTTAAAGAAACATTCGCGTTTGCAAATGTCTATTTTAGAAAATTACGTCAGATATGCTTATTTCGTTCTTTAACGTTTCCGGGGTGACAACGCATGTTTGTGTGACTCTGTAGCACACCTAGTACCTTGAAAATATTTTTCCAACATCCCAAAATCACCTCCATAACGTTAGATCCGCTACAGTAGCACATACGGATTTTCGCGCATGCAGAGTGGTACTTATACTGCGCATAGGCCGAAGGTAGGCTATGTTATGGTAGGTTATAAGTTATTTCGCGTTAGCGTAGAGAGCACTATCTCGGATAGTTTTTTAGGGTTTTTTAAAGAAACATTCGCCCTTGAAAAGGTCTATTTTCGAAAATTAAGTTAAATATGCTTATTTCGTTCTGTATCGTTTCCGGAGTGACAACGCGTGTTGGCGTGACTCTGTAGCACACCCAGTACCTTGAAAATATTTTTCCAACATC
>NW_022639522.1:0-178 GCF_010583005.1 Odontomachus brunneus
CTCGCGCATCATTTTCGTCATATTCATGATGTTGACGTTAACGAACAAGATGTCCATTGCGAGCTCTTTGGACTAAAGTACGTATTGTCATATCAGTTGGATGTCGCCTTTCAGGAAAACGTTGAGCGTAAAGCCTTGATGCTGCATTGTAATTGCTATGACACTCCCCTAAAACTAA
>NW_022639522.1:286-11968 GCF_010583005.1 Odontomachus brunneus
ATTTACACTTTTACAATTCATTGACTTTGTTTAAGCATTATGCACATTTGTGTTACCCAGAAAACCACGTCATTTCAGAAAAAGTACACCAGATCGTTTTTCAGACATTTCACCTTCATTTTTGACCTTTCCAAGGTCGCAAAAACAATTTTTTCATAAGACAAGTTTGATGTAAAATTTTCCGCTCTTTCGAAATCCGCAGTCAAAAATAGGGTGTCCCATTAGAAAAAACCATCGTGACCTTGAAGTAACCTTCAAAATTGACCTCAAGGTCAAAACCAATGGTACAATTGAATGACCCCCTCTGTCCTGGTCAACTTTTATCTAAACCATTTTTTTGTAGATACCGTAATTTGGAAGATATTCTGATCCATAGACTAAAATGACTCACCCTGTATATTGACCATTAAAAGAAAATTTTCGATAAAATTTCGGAATTTTATTTTATCGATTATTTACAATCTTTCTAGACGTCTATTCGATATTGAATCGACGTCTAATATCCCAGATCGACGTCGAAAAGACGTCAATCAATAAGTCATTTCTCACTGAGATCGCGCTCGTTTTGCATAAAAAATTTATTCTAAGTGGAAACGTCAGTTTTTTTTTAGATTTCCGATTCAATTATAGTATTACAAAGATAGGAATGTCAGATTACTCGAAAAACATTAAATTGGAAGGAATGATCAAAGTCATTTTGCAAATAACTACATAAACTTTAGAGATATTAAATAAAACAGACAGGCGAATCAACGCATGTATTTGCTAGGTACGTTATAATATACTGTAAACACTGTAAGTATACATTTTATAAGCATAAATTGTAAGGACATCATTGGAGTCATTGGAACACCGCGTGCCGCTCGATCGTCAGGTTAAGCAACGCAGTTAGGATGGATGGGTGCCACTTCGAATTCGAAATTATCGAGACAGGATTCGCAAGAGTTTTAGCGTGTGTTTGACAATCTTCGGTTTCTAGCAGTTTATAAGACATAAAGAAAATTAGGAATTAGTTATTTTTATTAAACAATCTAGTGAGAAATGACTTATTGATCGACGTCGAATCGACGTCGAAATGACAGTCTGTTAGATATCGATAAGACGTCGAAATGACGGTCTATTAGACATCTAAATGTGGACCGTTTTTAGGTCGATATAGATCTTAATCTAGATTAGACGTAGGTGGTAGATAGACGTTTCATATAGACGTCTAGTAGACGTCGAATCGACATAACCTTTCTTGCTGGGTTAGATTTCTCGAAGAGAATTCTCAAGTCCTGAGGATTCTTTAAAAATTTGGAGGGATTTATTTGTTCGGCTTTATTCTTTGTTTTATAACAAAGAAACTTTACTTTGTTGTAAAACAAAGAATAAAGCCAAACAAATAAATCCCTCCAGATTTTTAAAAAATCCTCAGGACTTGAGAATTCTATTCGAGAAATCTAAACCAAAATATTCGTCTCTAATTAATTGCGCGCGATACTGATTCCGCAATAACTGCGGAAGCTTAACGATAAAGAGAGGCGAGAGCTTTAGTCATCATCCACCAAGTACAAGAATAACCGGAAGAGGAATTCAGATAAAGCCGTAACGTCGATGTTGGATTTCCAAATGACGCTACTCATTGAAGTGTCGTTAAATGGTCTTGTCCGATTCTGAATTGTCCGTTTCTGAATTTTTCGAATTTAAAACAACTGTAAAGTTAGTTTTACTCGTTCTTCAATTTATTTCTTCAAATTATCCTAATATTCGGGCAACAACAAATTTCTCGATGAATTTACATACAAATATACACGACATTTAGTGCAAAAACTCGTTAATGAAAATCACAAATTCGTATATAATCATAAAATTATAAGTTATAATAATTACTAGAATAAATCACGTATGTAGTGTGATTGTAATAATTTCAATCTGTTTAGGATCGAAAAAGAAAAGAGAGAAAGAAAGGGACAATGCGTTTATTATTGATATCGCGTTCGGGAATATTCTGAAGGACTCTTGAAACTTTCAATAGCGAGCTGTGAGATTCCTCCAAAATATTTAGCGACCTTAAGTCGTTGCGATCGCTGCGATCAATCATGTGGCAACTGCATGATCTCGGCTCGATTCGCTCTTCGGACGACGCGCTTCCCGAACCTGACGTGCATTGATTCGGCACATAAGAACCACGATTATGTAAACATACATTTTAGCAACCGATTTTAGCAACGGTGCTACTCAAATTCGAAAGCGACCAATACCGTCTCGCTACCGTCGGCCGTTAGACAGTTAAATAGCACGCGAACTCTAAGACCAGCTAGACTGCGAATAATTTTCAAACAAGTAACAGTTTTTTGAAGTCATCGCACGTTCTCAATTTTTCAATTTCACGTTACAATTCGTTCAGGAATTATATTCCGCGTACTTAATTCGTGCTTCGAAAGCATATACGTCGATTTTGTTAACGTTTGTTGTTAATTAAGGAAATAAAGAAAATTGACTAAAACTCAAGATATCTCGTCTGTGTTATTCTTACGAGTTCATTTCCTAATCTGGAAAAGAAGTTGGCTCCTCTTGTCGCCAGCAAAAATCACGGCGCTATAATTGCGTGCGTGAAGTGTGTGGCTTCACTCCCGCAAATCCACGAATTAAAAGTCGAGTCACATACATAAGGAGAGTCACATACACAATCGAAAATTATTAGGTTTATACAAAAGTCTTTTCTCATAGACATTGAACAATCGGTGATGCATATGAACAAAATATTTTTCCCGTAGAAATATGCCAACAAATGAGTGTGTATTCTATGGGAAATTACTTTTAAATCAATCTGATGAATTAGATTTCGAATTTCGTTGTTATTGGCGCGCATGTCACTACTGCGGTGCATGCGTGATCACGAAGTATATCTCGGTATATGTGGGTCATGAATTTCTCACGTGTACATGACGTTGAGTACCTTTAGGCGTTAGGTTAACTACTTGTCACCGGCAGTCACTAGTCATTCCTCATCATCAGTTTTAATGTCATTTGCTCCAAGTTAAAAAACAATTCTTTCCTGATAGGATACCACATTCAAAATGACAGTGAGCTTCATGTTTGTTTTCTGCTGAACATTCATCCTTGATCAAGATCGACACTTTCATAATAAGTGATCTAATTGTTATTCAAGCGATTCATAACATAAGTTCACTGAAAAGTAACGCAAAAGCTCATTGTATGCGTGCGATCATGATTGGTGATGAACCTTCGAGCTGTAGGAAATATTCGCAACTGACAATTGTATTTTTTTACGCAGACGAAGAAGGGCAAGGTAGCGACTAAAGGTGCGAAGCAGATAGTAGAGGAGAATCAATCTACGCTGAGATTCTACACTAATATGGCCTTGGGCGCAATGGGAATTTATTTTGCCGTGACGATGATATTGTTTGAATTCACGATGCTGGCGATAGTAAGTGCCACAATCCAGATTTCAGTTGAATGCTGTAGTCATTGTATGTGTATTGTATTCAGCAGAGAAAGCTGCTTTGCAACTGTTGTAAAATTCGTGTATCTGACTAGTATATACTATTAGATTCAGCCAAGATTAAGGACACATCAATCAGATTTGTGAATTTTGCAATTGCAAAGTTTTCCTCACTGAAAGCAGCTCTTCTTGAGTACAAGACTCTTCAATAGTGTGTAATACATTATCATTACAGACTTTAACAGCATTTTCTGGCATTGTATATGCAGGCAGCTGCCAGTTTATGCACTACATGGCTCGTGCCACTTACTCAGAGTCTGGCCAACTTCTGGATTCTGGTGTAGATCTCAATATGGACGGAGGTATAGCGGAGTAAGTAATTATTATGATTGAATATGTTATTTACATTAATTTTATCTTTCATTTATTTCAATGATTTAATCACATTCTGTCTAGGAATGTCAAGGATTTAATTATATTGACATCAGGAGTACAAGTATTATCTCTTGTGTCAAACTACTTTTGGCTGCTGTGGCTTCTCGTAAGTGCTAATTATTTTTATTTTGTTAGTTGATTTATTCAACATGATAAAGAACTTACAAATTCAAATAGAATACATTACATACATTATAAATAAAAGTTTCTTTGACATATACTGGAAATTACATATAGGCACCATTGAGAGGAGGCTGGATGCTTTGGAAACAAGTCTTGTCTCCATGGTTCTTTGCTGAGCCACAAGAAGCACCTGAGATGAGCGAGAAGAAGCAGCGCAAGTTGGAGAAAAAAATGGCGAGACGACATTAGTGAAGTTCCTGAGCGTCACAATGCAGTACAGAAACTGTAAATTGTCAGTGACAATTGTTTTAATCAGGGAATGGGGAAATAAGCTAAGGAAGTATTGGAAACAGAAAGAGGTCGCAATACAGGTAGCTCTCTTTTTTATAAAATATACCCAATATACCCATATCGAGAGTTACGATAATTTCATTTATGATAGTAATTAATATAAAAATAGATGGGGGTTCACGTGCCATGAAGAGGAATGCAGAGAAAGTGTGTTTTTTAATGGCTGAAGGGTACACAAATTAGGAGAAAGGATCTTATCTTTGCTCAGGCATTCCAAGCGATTAATTTGCGATAGATTGTTCCGACCTTATTCGTTGTTGCTAATAGTCTTTTGTAATAGTTATTTGTAAAAATAACAATTCCGTTTTCTAAAAATTTTCCACTGTGCGTAAAAAGTAGTGTAACAAAATGGTGAACAGGTGCCTTCATGAAAACGAAGAGATACATGAAATATCGAAGCGCGTGTTCTCGGAGATGTGGAAAGGTCGAAAATTATATGTTGTGTTGATAATATCCGCGAATGTTATATATTTGAGAGTTTAATCGTTTTTCTTATAACACAAGTCTACTCAACTGATATCAGGTTGTGATCTATTGACTGAATCAATGCTATTGCCATTCGGTAATGTCGTATAAATAAGTACTATACTTATTAAATTCTGGAAGTTTAGGAATCACAGTTGCATTTAAATCTATGATATATTGTAGGTCACAATCATTTTCTTTAGGAATGCTTAATTGGAACAAATGTGTTATCGGTGACGTCACATCGTTCCGGTCAACAACATTGTATACACGGTATTACATGTATGGTATTTATATTAATCATTAAACTTATATTCTCTATACATTGGTCACGGAATGCTTTTGTACAGTTTGCCACAAGTATTCCCCTTAGGCCAACTTTTGTACTTCCAGCTTTTTTCTTGTGGTTTTATATTTTGACTTTTGCGTTTATATCCTAGTAAGTAATCTGTGCGCAGACTGACGTCAGATTGATGATAGATTCAAGTAGAATCTATCGACAGATCCATGAACATCTGTGTCCCCGATCTGCTGTTAGATTGTGGAGAGTTTGTTGACAGGCTCTAACGACAAATTGGCGACAGAATGCGCGCAGATCCTGCTGTCGTTAGAGTCTGTCAACAAACTCTGCGAGCAATCTATCTTCACTCTGCCATCAGAGTCTGATAAACAGATACTGTGTGCAATCTGTTGCCTTTCTGTCACAGACACTGCTAACAGAGACTGCGCAAAATCTGCTCGTACAGGTTTGGTTATTTAGGTATGCTTCTATCGGCAGTTTGTTTTATCCAGTCGTACAACAGTGTTTTCTTCTACACGTTGTCGGTATCTAGACCTTTTTTCTTCCGGTAATCGTACTCCGATTCGTAAGCTGGTGGGTGATTGTGATCATCCACTCCTGTGGGCATAAACGTCTCCGAGATCACCGCGCATTTACCCCGGCAACCGCGATGTTGTTCCGCACAACGATAGTGTAACCTATTCAGCCCTTCGGAACGTGATGTCATATTGTATACGTATCCTGCGTGTACCAACTGTGGCCTACCTCTGGCTGACAATCGATACGTCACTGGTACTTCCTCTGCAAAATCGCGTCGATTTTCTTTTTGTCGAGATTAATTCTTTGAGCAACCAAAAAGCCTAATGAGAGTCTTTGTATGTATATACTAACAAAATTCAATTCCTGAAGAGATATACTGAATGTTTCAATTACTTCTGATCTTCCACAATGACACAATTTAATACCCGTATTCATAGTCAGGCTTTATATTTAAGGATTCCTTAAGTTCATCTTCAGATGCTCTGTAGTCTATAAAATGATTCGTGGAACATCTGAAGATGAACTTAAGGAGGCCTTAAATATAAGGCCTGTTTATGAATACAGGGCATAAGTCATTATATATTCAACATCAGACTCTTATTTGCTCTTTTTGTTTAATATTTCATAACATACTGTTTAAAATAATGCAAATTGCAGGCAATTTTATATGAATAATAAAATACTAGACAATTTTATATGAATAATATAATAAAATACTGTACCTGATTGCATCAAATTATTCGAATTCGATTGATTAGTTAATGCAAACATTTCTTGATCACCATTATTAGAATCATTGTTCTCAATCTCATATTTACTATTCTCACTTTCAGGATCATTCGCGTCTTTTTCACTATCATCTGATAAGAGATAGATATCGTCGTTACTATTAATATTTACATTATCCTTTGGTTGCTTGACCAAGTTATTTTCATTTTCAGACGAATATTTCTTTCTTTTTCTCGTGTTTTTCTTATTTATTTTCTGAGAAGAAGCTGATCCATCTGACAGTTTCCTCTTACTTCTCTGTTCACTATTAGTGTCTGACAATGTGCTAATATTCTCGGCATTACACTGTGTATGCGATGCATTGACGTAATTATTTATCATTGGAATGATTTGTCCTTCATGATCCTCCAAGCCTTTTATCTGGAATATCTGTGCCGTTTTCAAGAATGTGGGTAGGTCCTCTCGCTTTACATTCACTTCTCCTTGATACATAAACTTCAGCAGAGCCTCAATCTCCATTTGTTTTATATCTTTGAGTATTATCACTGGATGTTGGCAAGGATTTGTCTATAAAATAATCCTAAATTTTTACTTAATTGTATTTATCATAGAGTATGTAAAATGTAATAATTGTACCTTAAATATGTTCTTGAAATATGGGCTGCATACTGAGAGAACTAACTTGTGGGCTGTAATTAAATGTCCATCTACAGCAAGTGTTACATCGACTAAATTATTCTCATTTAAGTGGGAGAGCAGACCAGAAGTTATCGTTTCAGCATAATTATCCCACTTTAAGGAGAATTCTTTTGACGATAATTCCATAGCGATATTTACCTACAGCACAAAATAATCCTTATAATCTGAATTTTCTTATATAATAAAATAGTTTTTTTATCAGTTACTTTCACTATATATGAATATATAGAGTGAAAAAAGTATACATGTTTGTACCAACAGAGAGCTTTAGAATAAGTATAATTTTGGTAAATTATGTTAATATTTAATGTATATTTATAAATGATTGTTGCCATATGTAAATTATTCCTAGGTTAATATGAATATACTTGTAATAAGTCAATTAATACATATGAGGAAAAATCCTCCTGATATTCTTACTAATTGTGATAATGTAGAAATAGTTTGATATATATTTATATATATTTCAGAGATTACTAATATGAC
Organism: Odontomachus brunneus; assembly: GCF_010583005.1. NCBI lineage: Eukaryota > Metazoa > Arthropoda > Insecta > Hymenoptera > Formicidae > Odontomachus > Odontomachus brunneus. The sequence continues at coordinate 7,843 of NW_022639522.1, forward strand.
TGCTATTATAAATTAAAGTATTTTATATGATTTGACCATTCTGATTATTTATAAGTTATTTTAATAATTTGAATTTATAATAGTATTTCCATATTCACAAAATGAAGATTCATCACCTTTCCGCTAAAAACCCGACCGTTCTATATCAAGGATCAACGAAGATGCACCTATTACAATAGCTGTCAAACATTTCTGTCACCAAGAAAAGATAATGATGGTACGACTGCCACCGTGATTTTTACTTTATTGCACGATGAATTCATTTTCATTGATTTTTAGTATTAATTAAAATTTTTGATTTTTGCGAGCGTTGTATGTAAATATAATAATTTATTATTTTAATATAAATACAGTATAAGAAGCATACTTAATTAGAGTAATGTTATAGAATTATAGACACAACTTGTGCGACAGTGGTCTGTTTTTTATAGTTGAATTGACTGTACTAAAGACCAAATCACACTAGCGGTTGGCGATTGACGATTGACAATTAAAGATTAGATTTTAACGAATCAACAAGCTTCAGCTTTGGCTTGCTTTGTTCCAATTGGTCAAGTTTCAATCTTTAATCGTCAATCATCTATCGCCAATCGTTAGTGTAATTTGGCCTTAAAGGCCAAATCACACTAGCGATTGGCGATTGACGATTGAAGATTAGATTTTGACGAATCAACGAGCTTCAACTTTAGTTTGCTTTGTTCCAATTAGTCAAGTTCCAATCTTCAATCGTCAATTATCAATCGTTAATCGCTAATGTGATTTGGTCTTTAAAACCTGTTACACTACGGTCTGTTAAGCCCGTATCAGACTACGGATTAAGATTGAGATTGAATTAAAAATTAGGCAATCAGAGCAAAGTTCACCAAACTTGAGCTTAGTGAATTTTGCTCTGATTGGCTAATTTTTAATTCAATCTCAATCTTAATTCGTAGTCTGATACGGGCTTTACACTACGGATTGGAAATTGAGGATTGCGGATTGAAGATTAGATTTTGACGAATCGATGCACTTTGGTCTTAACCTGCTTGGCTCCAATTGGTCAAGTTCCAATCTTCAATCCGCAATCTTCTATCTCCGATTCGTAGTGTAACATGAGCTTAAAGCCCGTATCAGATTACGGATTAAGATTGAGATTGAATTGAAAATTGGCCAATCAGAGCAAAGTTCATCAAACTTGAGCTTAGTGAATTTTGCTAAGTGGGAACACATCCTAAAGCCCGTATCAGACTACCGACTGCACAGGCCGACCCGACTAGTTAGCCAATCAATCACAATCGCCAATTCGGCGCCTCACTGTGATTGGTCCATTGAGATTCGGCAATCGTAGTCGGCAGTCGGGTCGGCCTGTGCAGTCGATAGTCTGATATGGGCTTAAGGGTATCCATGCAGCGGAATAGCGGAGCACGGAACGAGAGTAAAACCAATCATGAGCGGAAGCAATCACGAGCGAGCGAAAACTGTGGAACGCTCGTGATTGGTTCCACTCTCATCCTGCACTCCGCTATTCCGCTGCATGAGTTTGCACCCTGATTGGTACGCACGTTCTGTTTTGCTAAGAATTTCCGCCTAATGAAACATCGGCCTCAGTGCTTTGCAATATTAATAAATAAATCAATCAAATAAATAAAAAACTGAGTTTGACCTCCTTCTCTCTTACTTCATGATTTTAGATAAGCATGTTCGACTGGCTCTGGGTTAATCCACTCTGGGTTATTCAGCCTACGTTTATTGGTCGAACAAGTACTTATAATCTTTATGATTGTCTAGTAGAGACTTATGACGTCATTAATTGCTCTAGGAGCGATTAACCCAGGGCCAGTCGAACACGCTATTAGATAGTTTTAAACTTAGGCCCGGTTTCAACATGAGTTAATCAAATTAAGAGGCCTATTCTATAAAGGTGCCAATACATGGGAGCATTCAAGCATCAAGCGTTAAAGCGCTAGCCAATCAACGTATCAGGTTCCAGAAGTATATTTGTAGTTCTTGCGGAAAGTGGCACGTTGACTGGCTACCGTTTTAACGCTCGACGCTCGATGCTTCCATGTAAAGTCATCTTAACGTTTAGTAATGTCGTTATGTATCATTGCACAGTTATTTTATAATACAAAAAATCTGCGCAATGATACATAACGATGTCGTTAAAAGTTATAGAATATAACCCCTAAATTGTCGTATGGATCAGTTTAGCAATTGAACAATGCGATTAGACAATTCCGTTGAGTCAATTTACCGATTTGATTACCTTGCGTTAGTAAAACCAAGCATTAGATATTTTATACATGTATATTACATTTTTTACATATTTTACGTAATATACATGTACATTACGTTTAATGTAAAAAACCCTAGAATTTGTCAAATGTCCCAACCTTGCACCCGGGTAGGGAATCTGAACGCAGTTCTATATAATACGGTCCTTTTAAAGACGGCCGCCTGATATTTTTCCCTGACCACTCGTTAAATACGGGGTACATATTATGGACTTCTTCGAAATCAATTCCGATCGGAAACATTCAGTTATTTCCTAGATTTCTATTATTTTTTCTAGGGGAAATGGAATTATTCCGATCGAAATTGATTCCGAAGAAGTCCATAATACTCGGGTATTAGCCATTGAATAAAGAATACTAGGAAGGAACATAAACCTACTAATGTATAAATCTACAAAAATAAAAATTATAAAAACATTATTTAATTGATTTATTATTATTCACATTGAATATTATTCACATAATATTAAAAAAAGAATTAAAAAAGAATTCAGTCGTATGTCACCAATTCTAAATTTATTTTTAGATGCAAAAAGAATTCTTCAAAATTCAGCTCAGTGAAAAGAATTCTTTTTGCATCTAAAAATGAACTCAGAATTGGTGACATACGACTAAATTCTTTTTGAATTCTCTGTGCTATCTGGGAATGTTATATTTGTAAAAATGCAAGATATATCTTTTTATCGAAATATTACTCTTTCCGTTTTAAAGATTCTATGTGACGTTTACAGTTATCTTGTACTTCTGGCAACATCAAATATTTCACTAATTTCTCAATGTCAGCTTCTCTATTTTCCTCAAGCCATTGGATTATTTTTCCTCGTAGGTCCAATTTGGTTACCTTCCTGCTAATGGCTATATCAACAAGTGCGTTTGATTAACAAAGAAGCATACAGGATTACATGAGATGAAATAAAAATCTCATTCTTACTTGATATATCGTCGTAAGATAATATATAATTTTTACATTTTTCTATCGCATCGGCTTTATCAACAGCAAGTTCGTTCACAAGACCTATTTTCAATGCCTCTTCTGGTTTAAATGTTGAGCTCCTGTGGACAAATATATTATGATTATAATTCATAAAATTATTAGAAGTGTATGTTCATTAATATATTACACACCTTAAAAGTGCAATCTCGGCCTGTCGATAGCCTGTCAATGAAATAAATGGATGTTGGAACCACTTTGGAACGTATAAACCTACTCGTGTGTCAGTGATTCCAATCTTATGTTGTCCTTTAACAAAAACTCTGTACTCCGTAGATATCGCCATCAAACAGCCGACGCCATAGCTGGAGCCCTATATAAAGTGTAGGAATATAATGTTCTTAATATTATAATTTTATACATGTACACTAGTGGTCTGAAAGGTTGTGCGCCGATTTTTTGTAGATTTTGGAACGCGTCCCAACTTCAGAAGAGAGACAACCACTGCTTGACACGCCAACGTCGCCACTTATTACGAGAGCAGAAGGATGGCATATACGGTATATGCCATTTTTCTGCTCTCATAATAAGTGGCGGCGTGGCGTATCAAGCAGTGGTTGTCTCTTTCCTGAAGTTGGGACCCGTTCCGAAATCTACAAAAAATCGGTGCACAAACCTTTCAGATTACGAGTGTACATACATGCAAACATGATGTAAATATAAAGGTGTATCATTGCGCATGATGAAGCAATGTGATGATTACGTGATGATGACATAATATGTAGTGAACAATTAGAAATGTGCAGGAATGTAACCGCGAAATTCAAATGCCCAAAATTAATCGTACATATGTACTAATATGTATTTAAACTTAAAATCTGTAATATATATATATATATATATATATATATATATATATATA
>NW_022639522.1:12053-17992 GCF_010583005.1 Odontomachus brunneus
ATATATATATATATATATATATATATATATATATATATATATAGAGAGAGAGAGAGAGAGAGAGAGAGAAAGAGAATAATATTAAAAATATATACATATATCGTATAAGTATGTAGCACTAGATATTCATTGCGTTATTTATATAAAAATACTTACAATATGTTGTTAATATTCTTTTACTTTTATATAACTTCTTCATATTTTATATAACTTCTTATAATATATAACACAATGACGTATATACTGTTAGCAGCCATATTGGATTCTAACATTCCTGGACATTTCTGATTGGCTATTATTTTGGACAACTGCGCATCCACGGGACTGGTATACCTTTATATTTACATCATGCATGCAAATATATTGCATTGCAAATATATTGCATTTAGTGCATTGAAAAGAATCTATACATTAATAGCGGTTGCGATCGGAATTTCTATACTGTAAAGAGTCAACCAAGCGTCCTGCAGGCTACGCCAAAACTCAGCTATAAATTTTCTTTTATTGATATCGTAACCCATCTTGAGGTCTCCTCCCGCCGAAAACACGTTCAACGACGATGTAAGTATAATGCCTTTGCTGCCATTATTCCGAGCGTTCAATAAAGATGTCTTTAGTTCATTACACATTTGAACGTCCCATACGTTAACTGGTGCATTTGCTAAGGATATGACATCAATCCCTGTAAGAAAACTACCGAGTTCAGTAAAATTAAATTATAAAAAGGTTGTTAGTGTACGTATGTATAATCATTTCTTTTAGCAGAAAAAGAGCAACACTTTTTTTTAATAACTTCTGCAATACAAATTTGTTTCTCAGTAATACTTAAGAATTCAATTTTACTATTGGATACCAGATGCGTCTTTTTTTGCTATTCACTATATATGTCGGAATAAGGGTGGAGTCCCATGGTATGTATTTTCTGCATACCGCGTAAACGCGTAACCAATAAATTGCGACGTATAGTATTTCTGTTGGAACTTCTAAAAGAATAGAAATGTGATTGGTTACACGGTTACGCGCTACGCAAAAATACGTACCATGGGACTTCACCCTAAAGCCCGTATCAGACTACCGACGCCGACTACGACTGCCGACTCTCAATGTCGGCGCCTCACTGTGATTGGTCCATTGAGAGTCGGCAGTCGTAGTCGGCAGTCGGGTCGGCCTGTGCAGTCGGTAATCTGATACGGGCTTAAGAGTACAGTCCGTTGGCACAGAGTTTTCGCGTAATGCGCATTGCGTAGGCTGCGTTCGGAAATATCACTCTCTCGTGTGTTTTCGTGATTTTAGTTGGAAAGTAGTGGCAGTACCGTGTGCCTTCGTGTGTCGAATGTTTCCGAACGCTTTCCAGTGTAACTTTTAGTGGTTTGTTCTTTTCAGATTCATCTTTTCTCACTCTAATTTATTGCACTAATTCAGCAGTGCAGCTGAAAAGAACAGACCATATAACGTAGGTAACTAGTAATTCATCAGCTTATACCGATGTGCCATGGGAGACCGCACCCTTAGCGAAAAATAGAAAAACATCATTACCTGTATTATTATCTCGTGTGGTTTTGATAAGTTGCATATCGGTCGTGTAAAATCGCTTGAGACACACTCGCCTCGCAACGATTGTTCTTAAAATATTCATTATTAGAAAATTTATATTTTTTTTTAGCAAGAATCTAGAATGATTGTTTGAAAGAATTTTCGTTAGTAGTTTTACGGAATTAATGCTTGTAAATTGAAGAGATATACGAATAATTATTTACTTACTGGAGCTACTTCGTCGATGAGCTTGATACGTCAAGGCTAATATCCTGAGTAGTCTTTAAACAGTTTTAGCCGGCAATCACTGTTTATTAAAAAGTTATAAATAAAAGAAGTTCGAGAAACGTAAGAATTAACTCACTTTCCAGTAAACACCAAATAACATCGATGTGTGTTACAATTTCCCACTCGACAATATAACTTTATATGGCTGAATTCCCACTATTTATATAGCTGACTTCCCTTAGCGCGTCATCCGTAGTCACGAGTTAAATCAATAAAATCGTCTCATTTTATTGCATAACTTTACAATGCGCTTCTCAGATAACGCATCGCTTATTGCTCGACATTTTAAACAAAAAATTTATGGTCCATATTTTTAACTCATTTTTATCGAAAAGTATCTTAAATATGGCTTCTGAGCCAATCAGGTGGCTTTTAAGCCACTTTTAGAGGCACTTTTATCGATAAAAGTGAGTTGAGAATATGGACCAAAGTATGTGTGTCTTGTATAAGGGTACTATTTCACGTGTCGTACGACAAGCTTTTCGGATACGTTTATTGGTTGGCGAATAGAGTATTTCTAGGTTCTCTGTTCGTCAACCAATGAACGTATCCAAAAAGCTTTTCGTACGACACGTGAAATATCAGCCTAAGAGCTGCGCATTCCATTCGTAATGACGCAAAGTCTAGTAATGATGTAAAAATATTCGTAAATTCAAAATTACTATCTAAATGATATTGTGCTAAGTTCCAATTATTAGTAAAAAAACAATTAATGTATTCTAACGATTCAGTTTAGATTTTGTATTATTTTTTGTTTGTTATATCATGTCCCGCTGTACTGCTTGACATAGAAAATAATTATTTTTCAAATTCTTTTACACTACTTAGAAAATATCACAATTAACAACTGTATAATACAATATGCGGAAAATACATGCCATGGAACTCTATCCTGGGACTCCAACCTGAGACTCTATCCTCAGAATCACATTATTCTTCAGTTTCCGTTGCGTCACGATGCGATACGTGACTAAGTGCGAACTCAGTCATATAATAAACGCATTATATATATTATTTGAGTAGAAAATTGTAACATTGATGTTATGTTATTGTTACTTGATGTTTACTGGATTACACGGAAACAGCACGTGAACAGAAATTTTTTAGACTCACTTTTGTCGGAAAGTATGCTGCTTATATTACGGTTACTTTAAAAGATTAACTGAGAAACGACATTGGTTGTCGAGATATACGGTTGAAATATTACAACACGTATACATTAGAAATTTCAAAGAGAATTTATCTCAGGTAATAATTTCCAGTTTTTATACATATGATTGCGAAACTAGACCTACTATGTTGGCACAGTTCTACAATAATAATGGTAAGCAGACAAAATCCATAAAAAAAGAGGGGACAGCGTTGGCAACGTTCAAAAGTTCCTAAGATCCATAAATTCATTTCTTAAGATTAATATCATTATCGGACGGATAAGTGTACAGAGGTGTAGAGTTGTGACAGGTTATATCTCACGGTGTCAAAAGTAACTCTGGTAGTACATGTTGGTTTTATACCCAGCGAGAAAAGTTACGTCGATTCGACGTCTACTAGACATCTATATGAAACGTCTATTTACCATCTACGTCTAATCTAGATTAAGATCTATATCGGCCTAAAAACGGTCCACATTTAGATGTCTAATAGACCGTCATTTCGACGTCTTTTCGACGTCGATCAATAAGTCATTTCTTACTAGATTGTTTCATAAAAATAACTAATTCCTAATTTTCTTTATATCTTATAAACTGGTAGAAATCGAAAATTGTCAAATACACGCTAAAACTTTCGCGAATCCTGCCTCGATAATTTCGAATTCGAAGTGGTCAACCCATCCCACACAGCAAAAGGAAATCTGTGAAATCTCCTAAAGATATCCTGCCGGGATATTGCAATTTCCTACAGATATCCCATAGAAGTCGTGGATATGTGAGGGATATTACTAGGATACACTAATGTCCGCAGTTACGAACACGTATAGATATCGCATATTGTAGTGAAATATATTTGTGTGATATTCCTGGGATCTCTGATTATTGTCGTATACAGGAAAACCCCGGAAGATATATCGCACGTATATTTTACAGATATATTAGTGATAATTATGGTAGATAGTCGGGATATATCTGGGAAAATATTTCTGATAATAATAATGACTAAATTTATACTTGGTGCTTCCCAATTGCTTAACACATCTTGACATATACGTACATAAAACCAGTTTATTGGTCACATATTATCTAAAATAACTTGTAAGATAATATACAACCAATAAACTGGTTTTGTGTAACACAGTATACGCAACTGGAAAGCACCCACTGATTACTTAATATGCATATCAATAAATATATAGTTAGTATAAAATATGTTTAGTAAGTCAATTTTATACCGATATACTAATTCATATGTATATTAAACAATCAATATAATGTAGACATTAGTATTATATCTGAAATTATACAAAATAGAATTACACAAAATACAATAATTATATATTATGGCAAATATTTTATCACAGTTTTAATATTTGTTTTATACAAATACTTTTATACTACTATTAAAATATAATTCTTGTGAACACTTTTAACCATATAGACTTATGGTTTAAGCGTAATAAAATAAATGTTTTTTATATAAAATAAGCAATATTTATATAATAATACACAAAAAATTATATGACACCTTACGCAATATTTCGCACCATTAATTGCAATTTAAAAAATACAATCCTTGTGAATACTTGTAACCATGTCAACTTTGAACGTAAGAAAATAAACGTCTTTTATATAAAATAAGTAATATCTAAATAATAATAAACAAAAAATTATATGGCATCTTATGCATCATTTTGCACCATTAATCGTAATGAAAAAAATACAGTCCTTGTGAACACATATAATTATGTCAATTTATAGTTTAAACGTAACAAAATAAATGTTTTTGATGTAAAATAAGCAATATCTATATAATAATAAACAAAAAGTTATGTAACATTTTATGCATTATTTTGCACCATGCATCGTAAACATAAAGGAACTTAGCAGCATACAATGTTAAGATGCATATTTAGTAGGCAAATAAACAGCGAACGAGTAGCGAGTGAACAGTAAATTTGTATGTGTATGCCGCACCGAATACAAATTAAACGTTTGTAGCATTCTAAAGGTGCATATATACTATGCGAAAAAATGGCTAACAACAACAAACGAACAGCGATTTTGCGAAGATTAGCAAACTAACAACGTAAACATGTTTTACATTTGTTATTCCTGCTTGGTCGCTTAGGATGTATCACTTTTTGCAAAATATCTGTTTACCTTTCATTCACCGTTTGTTCACTTGGTGTATATACATGCTTAAAATGCTACGAACGTTCTGTTCGCATTTTCTGTGACGTACACATTTGCGAATTCACTGTTCACTCGCTCTTTGTTTGTCTAATGTATATATACCCTGACATATAACATATCTGTTAGTAATAATTTCTCATTCAACAATGGGTGCTTTCCAATTGCATTAACATATTTTAACACACACGTACACAAAACCAGTTTATTGGTCACATATTATCTAAAATATCTTGTAAGATAATATGCAACCAATAAACTAGTTTTGTGTAATAGTGTACGCAACTGGAAAGCACCCAATGTAACTGTTGTATAACACACGCGTTATATAACACTTATATTGTTCAGTGAGGAATTATAACTAACAAATGTTTACTGATGAATTGCTATAAGTATTACATACACACGCACACACATATATAATACTTATATATTAATCAATTAATCTAATGTTAATTTATTCACGTCATATTATCCTCATGCAATGTAAGCTACAGTTCTGTTGGAGTCGTTTCCTTATTATTATTCGCAAGTAGTGCCACATTTTTAGTTTTTCTGAAAAAGGAAACATTTAAAATTATATAAATCACTAGTCTTTACACAAAACAACATTATTGTGTCAATGTATGGACAAGATCCTCATCGTGGACATCTTATTATTTATTTATATATTACTTATACATATACATATTCTGTATTAAATCTTTAAATATTCGTATTTAAAACTGATAACAATATATATATATATATATATATATATATATATATATATAT
>NW_022639522.1:18002-60163 GCF_010583005.1 Odontomachus brunneus
GTATCTCATACATCCCTATCAATTTATGTCAATATATATGAAACATCATAGAGACGCCTGCATTATATTCTATATTTATCTTTAGGATGTCTGTATGATATATTTTATACATTCATCGTATTCGAGATAAGATATCTTTTGGATATTGTATACAAGAATATTTTCGAAATTTACTCATTATGATATACTGATGATATTATTAGGAGATTGAGATATATTTCGCATATCCGCGATGATTTTAGTATATCCCATTGATATCCATTGCTGTGTGGGGCCTGTCTATTTTATTTAATATCTCTAAAGTTTATGTAGTTATTTGCAAAATGACTTTGATCATTCCTTCCAGTTTAATGTTTTTCGAGTAATTTAACATTCCTATTTTTGTAATACTATAATTGAATCGGAAATCTAAAAAAAAAACTGACGTTTCCACTTAGAATAAATTTTTTATGCAAAACGAGCGCGATCTCAGTGAGAAATGACTTATTGATCGACGTCTTTTCGACGTCGATCGATAAGTCATTTCTCACTGGGATATTATCCTAACAGCACAGATATCCAGGGAACGTCCTGAGTACGTTCTGAGAACGTCCCAATATCCTCAGAATATTCCTGGAACGTTCTCAGAAGTTCTTGTGCTGTCTAGGTAGACGTCGATTCAATATCGAATAGACGTCTAGAGAGATTGTAAATAATCGACAAAATAAAATTCCGAAATTTTATCGAAAACTCTCTTTTAATGGTCAATATATTATAAATAAATTCTAAAACATTAGAATTTACTCAAAATAGAAGACGTCTAAATTGCCATTTTTCTAGACGTGCATTTAGACTAGACGTAACTTAGACTTCTTCGACGTCGGTTAGACGTCGAATCGATGTCTATGTTCTCTCTGGGTATACGTTTTATAAACGTATGTAACGTTTTATTATCATTTGTAAAACATATCAAAAACGTTTCTTAAACAATACGTGTTACTTAGGAAACATCACGGGAGTGAGTGACAAGTTATAAAGACAGAGGTTAACATCAAATTTTGTGAATCGGCAGTTTCTCGTGCTATTTTGTCGAAGAAGAAGAAGAAGTTAGTACCAAATGTCAAAAGCCGTAAATTTCAGATAATGTTTGCATCGAGTTCATAAGCGTAAAAATAAACAGTGCGACTGTTTTTACTATAGGTCGTATATTTATATAAAAAAATAACGTTATCTGAAATTTATGGCTTTTGACATTTGGTACTAACCTTCTTCTTCTTCTTCTTCTTTTTCTTCCACAAAACAGCACGAAACTACCGACTCATAAAATTTGATGTTATCTCTGTCTCTATAAAGGCCATCACACACAAAATTCCGTAAGAACTTAAAACATAAGCGTAAAGAAATCGACTAATCCCAATTGAACACTCGGCTCTTCATAACCCTTCCATTATTACGAAGAGCCGAATACTTGATTGGGATTGGTCGAGTTCCTTACGCTTACGACTTAAGTTCTTACGGAATTTTGTGTGTAATGATCTTTACTTATCACTCACTCCCGTGATGTTTAGTTTTGATACCGTGACATATAATCTGTCACAACTCTACACCTCTTTACACTCTTCCGTCCGACAATGATAGTGGGTGCTTCCGAAATGTCCAGGTTTGGGTCAAGTTGAGTTAGTTCCACTATAGTATCCGTTACATATACTATAATGGAACTTACTCAATTCGACTCAACTCTGGGTATTTCGGAAGCACCCATTAATTTGGCTTGAGAAATGAATCTATGGATCCTAGGAATTTTTGAACGTTGCTAACGCTGTCCCCTCTTTTTTTATGGATTTTGTCCGCTTACCATAATAATTATCTAAATACCCGTCGCGAAAAATAAATATTAAATATATTATAAAATAAAAATAGTTTTACCGTTAAAAAAAATCATTGAAAGTAAATGGCTTTTTCAATGGTATTTTCAATGGCAAACTGAATGAGTTTTTGCCAATAGTAATATTTTAACAGTGAGCGATTTTACCACTGGTCAGTGGTACTTACCAGTGGTACCAAATATATAAAATATTATTAACATATGTTTAACCTAACCGAAAGTGTGGATGCTCCAAACAGAAAAATTTTGAACATTACCTTCGCATCTACATTTGTAAGCTTAAAAATATCAAAAAAGTTTACAGAAAGATTTCTACACATATATGGTTAGGTTTTCCATTGAATATGGTAAAACAAAACAACACACATTCATATAAATTCTATATATACAAGAAATACGAAAAGGATAGCGTGATTATTTAGTGACGATCGTCTCTGTATTATCGACGTTGTTCGAGTTCGTCATCGATCCAGCATCCCTTAACGACGGATCAAACCATCATCGGTTGCATGGGCAACGAGTTCCAAACAATCATATATACGTTTGCACGACTACGCGCACGTTTATGTATTAAAAATTTTTATCGTGCTTGTATGTTACATACAATGACTTCAGATTAAAGATTCGAAGGTGATGGTGATAAAATGTACCAAACTAGTGTGCCGTCCGAGGCCGCGCTAGAGCCTAGTGTAATAACACAAAGTATACTCGTTTCGTTAGCAATCGATCAGGGACCAAAGAAAGAGGCCGGTAGATTATTCTTGCAGGATGGAATTGAATTGGAGAAGTTAAAGGAAATACGTATTGAATTTCTTAGTAAGTTATATAATAGATATATAAACGCGTCTTACCACCCTTATAGAAATATCATACTAAGAATCATTGATAATTACTTATTATCCAGTATTTTTAATACTGAAAATAAGTAATTATCAATGATTCTTAATATGATATTTCTATAAGGGCAGTTGAAATATGAAATGAAATATAAATAAAAGAAAACAAAGAAATTGATTTATTCACGCTTGCACTGCAAAATATAACTTATCAACATTAATAGTCTTGATATAATTATGATATATTCCATAAGTGATAGTGTAAGCGTTATATTCCCCATGGAATCAAACAATTTTTTTTTTAGAACATCTTTTTCTAAAATGAAACGCAACTGAAATAATTGAGGTGACAAATTCTCTTTGTATATTGACGACGTATATAAATGTTAATTTCTCTCTCTCTCTCTCATAATTATTATTATTATTTATTAATATTTTATTTCTCTCACACATGATCAGTATTATATTATTAATTATTTGATAGATATCCTAAACATCGATCATCTCTGGATGTTGAAAGGCTTGGTAAAATTGACATTATCCCACAATGTTATCGAGCGAATCGAAAATCTAGACGAGCTCGTCCACTTGCGCGAGCTGGATCTTTCGTTCAATCGTATCAAAGTTATGGAGAATCTAAATAATCTCGAACAACTAGAGATTCTGCTATTATTTCGCAATAAAATCGCCGTTGTACAGGGCATAGATAACTTGAGTAAATTGACTATTTTGAACATCGGAAAAAATAAAATCACTGACTGGGAGCACGTATGTGCATATTGGTTTTTATTAATTTTTTTAATTTTTTCTTCTCGACTTTTGATAATATTGCATCATCGTAGGTCACGTACTTACGCAACTTCAAGTTTCTACGGAGTTTAAACGTGTGCGACAATCCCTGTGCCGAAATTGACGGATACACGGATTATGTGTTTGCATTCATACCGCAATTGCTTTATTATCAATACAGAATGATACCCGAGAGCGCGCGGCAGTCCGCCATAGAAAAACACTAGTAATTATTGTCCCTCTGAAGTCTGAACGACTTTTAATGTATGTACACAGAACCCAGTAAACACAAAGTAACAGTAACATAACATCAATGGCTGCGTTCAGAAAACATAGCTGATCAGTGAGCGGTCAGTGATTATTGGTCCTTACTGTTAAATCTCTAACTTTAGACCAATTACATTGACGAATTGTTCAACTGTTGTGCAATTGTTGAGTTCGCTGAACGCACCCAATGTTATAATTTCTGACCAATAATGTAACTGTTATATAACAAGCACGTTATATAACAGTTACATTGTTGAGTAGGAAATTATAACATTGATGTTATGTTACTGTTACTTTGTGTTTACTGGGGAAATGTCAAAATAATTGCCGTGACAAAACAATTTTATTGATTTTTCTGTACAGTCGCGTAATCAGTAATCTTGAGGAGAACGAGACGAAGAAGCAAGCGGAAGTATCGTTACGACGAGAATTCGAGGAGAAGCTCGGATTATTAATCGCGTCGTACGTAGAACACCTCGATGGAGATGATCTTTTCCAACAAATGTTTGCTTCTGACGAAAGTATATATATATACATTTTATTTTCATATTCGTATATGATTATTCCATGATAGTAGAACCAAGCATAGTTGAAATAAATAAGATAAAATTATCATGTATAGATATACAACTTATTTAATTGTACTATGCCGCTTTAGATGGTAAAACTCTCAGTATGGTAACTGAAGAAACGCAGGACATATTCGAGAAATATAGAGAATCTTTTTCCGCGATATGCAACGAATTGTGCGAACTGGGTTTGCAAGAACACAACAAAAGAAACGAAGAAATGGCATTGTACGAGGCTGCTGTTAATGAAGGCGAGGAGAACATGCAAAATGAATCGAGAAAGTAAAGGATGAAATAAGTATCGACATTAATGTGGACGTTCACTCTTCAAACTGCGATATTTATTTTAACTATTGACTTGATTTAGTCGTGATGTGTAAAGATCCGTCTACAATGACAGTAAAGAATAGCTGTAAGAAGAGTGAGAAATTCACCAATCACAGTTGAATGTGAAAAGAATGTAATCGACTGTGATTAGTCAATTTCTTACTCTTATTTCTTACAGCAATACTTTACTCCCACTATAGATGTTCCTTAAAAATGACCTTATGCGTTGTCTATAATGGCAGTAGAAGTAGTAGTAAGAAATAAGCAAAAGCAAATTGACCAATTTCTGTAAGAACGATAAGGAGTAGGTGTGTGGATGAGTGTGAATATGGTAGATGAAATATAAGCAAAATCCCTTTCTGGCATTGTAAGCTGAAGTAATAAAGTATTATACAAATTGACCAATTCCATTTTTACGATTCAAGAATAATCTACTGTGATTGGTCCATTTATTTACTACTTATTTCTTATTGCTACTCCTACTGTCATTGTAGACAATGCATTATGCATATATAATTTATTCCTTCGCTCTACTGTATAAGGATTGTGGATGAAGTACTTGAAAGAAAAACTGTGATATTCGCGAACATAAAGGATGCAGTGGAAGCTCTAATGGAGGCGGAGGGCGATACGGCTGACAAAATCGCCAAGAAAACAAAGCAATTTTTTAACGAGTTCAATGATTTGGTACAAAATGCACGAAATCAATTAATGTCTAAAGAACTTATATTACACAATCAGTTGAAGGTAAGAATGTACATGTTAGCTCATTCTATACGAGAAATATCGCGAATAAAATTAACAATTTAGTTTTTCTTTAAAAAAAGGACCTAAATGAAGTGTTCAAGATTAATATGACAGATATGGTAAACTCATTCTTGGATATTGCTCGAGCAATCTTCTCGCGTTTACGAAACGCAGAAGTTGAGTATAATCATTCTGTAAACGCGGCGATTCTACGTTATCTAAGTATTAGAATTGGAAACAACGTGAGCGTACCGGCTCACTTAATAAACTTATGCGATGATAAAAAATCCTTGACGACCACTCTTTCTGCGTCACACGATATACATTTACAAGTGAGTATTCGAGATAATTTGAAGATTATTCAAGACGATTAGAGTAACTCACTATCTATGGTCTATGATTACAGATAATATACAATCGGGAGCAGCGTCTAATCAATCGATTCAGTGATTGGCTCAAAGAGAATGTCGATCAATTGATAGCGTAAGTAACGAATATTAATAACTTGATACGTTTTCGTATCATATACTTTATCATGTGATTTATTAACGAAGATGCACGTGAAGATTTCATGATTTCATACACAATAATTCTTTTTTTTCACGAATAGGAATGAAACTAAACGGAGTCGTAAGCATATATTGGAAATATCGCATTTCTTCGAAATGCAACAAGAGGAATTTAACTTGCTCAGCATACCGCAACAATTTGATATAACGGATATTGATTTAAATGAGGTTGCTACATTGTAAGATCGATGATCAATGAACGACATTTAGGTTATATATGAGATAAAATTTATAACAAGAATGTAAGTTTTATGCAACAATATGAAAATATTTATTTATATAATATTATGAAAAATATCCATCCAAAAAGGCACAATAATGAAAAATATCCATCCAAAAAGGCACAATATTATAAAGAATAGAAAACGCGAATATTATCTCTTACCAAGATATCTATCGCTGGTTCTGTTTTAAATACTCGATGTATAATTTGAGGCCAGCTTGTATTTTTGGCAATTGTAACGTATTTACGAATTGTTCGGTATCAATCTCTTTATTCTTGTTGAACCATTCGATTAAGTCCTTTCGCAATTCCAATTTGCTGAGACCCCTGCCAAGTTCTTTAACATAATAACGTCCGATTAGTATCAAGTAAAAAGCAATATGCGAGAAACACAATAAAATTCATTCTTACGGGGTATATTTTCGAAAGACAATATGTAATTTTTGCATTTTTCAATTGCATCAGTCTTATCTTTAGCGAGTTCGTCCACAAGACCAATTTCTAACGCCTTCTCGGGTTTAAATAACAAGCCCCTGTGAATACGATGATTATAGATTATGATGTTGTATAGTATCTTATTGTCGTATATTCATTAGTCTTACATACTTCAAGAGCGCAATCTCAGCTTGTCGGTAGCCCAACAACGAAATATATATATCTCTGAACCATTTTGGAGCGACGAGACCTAATTGCGTTTCGTTCAATCCAATAGAATGCTTGCCCTCAACAAAAACTCTGTATTCTGTAGACATTGAAAGCAAACAACCTCCAGCAGGACTGGAACCCTGTGCAGTTATAATGTTTCTGTTACACCGTCACATGGATATAGGATGCATAAGTAAATAATAAACATTGGAGAGAGCCTATACATTAATAGCAGCTGCTGTTGGAATATCTAAACTGTAGAGAGTCAGCCAAGTGCTTTGCAATGCATGCCAGAAGGTAACAAGTTTATTTTTATCTTCAGTACAAAGTTCCATGATATCTACTCCTGCTGAAAATATAGTTGGTAAGGAGGACGTCAATATGATGCCTTTGCTGCGTGAATTTTTCGCTTCCAATAGAGATGTTCTCAGCGAAACTAATAGTTCTGTATTTAAACTGTTGACTGGTGTCCTTGACATAGATATAATATCGATGCCTGTCAAATTATTGAGCTTTGCAAAATAAAAAGTTGTATATTGGGAACATTTGGATAAAAAGAATAGTGGTAATTGTTCAGAGTTTACACATATCTCCAATATCGACGAAAAAATACTTAACCGACGCGTTTTTTAAAACTCTTGACTCTTCGCATTGTCTATCTCTTTTTAATGACATCAGAAGCGAGAAAATGCATGCTAAAAATTCTTGCGAAATACGTTAAAATAAAAATATATATCCATAAAGTAACACTTGCAATCGACAAAGAGCCCGGCCAAGTCCCAGCGGTGCATGTTCCCCAAAATGGGGCGGTTGAATTTGGGGTCGAATGGGAAAAGAAATTGTAGATCTGGACGAGCTGAAAACGAAATGGTGTTTTTTACGTTACACTGACACACCGTTCTCGAGATATCCGGTCCGGAAGTCCAGGTGACCAATTATGGATTTTTAAACTTTAATTGCTACGGATGGCTGCCAAATGGTCATTTCAAGTCCTAAAAATGTGATTAATGGTTTAAAATGAAGCTTAGTAGATTCCCTCAAAACAATTTATAAGTATTTTTTATTTTCCAGCTAAAATGAACGAATGGGGGCGCTTCAAACACTAGGTACTTGAAAATTTATTTTTTCATTGAAGATTTTTCACTTTTTCGACTGATTTTCGACTTTTATCAATTTTTAAATTAATAATAGGAATATACTATAATCTCTATAGTATTAGCTTTAAAATAAGCCATAGATTATTAGAATCGGATAAATTTTCGCTGAGATATCGCAATTTTTGTCGAGTAAAGTCAATGAATGTACTAAAGTTTTTTGAAAGTCAATATTGTATCTTTATAAATGTTTTAACCTTTTATGTCGAAGGCCCTTTATGACGTTCCGGCTTCCAATATACTTTTCTCTTCGACAGCTTTCCTGATTCTTTAATATGTATGTCGTCCTGTTTAACGCGATCTTTCTAAGCGTAAAATTTCTGGCGATGTGCGGCGTAGAAAAAATACTCGCTATAGACTGAGTTGCACGAGGAGTTTCTGTATTCTCACTTGTGACTGACTTCATGCTCTTCACAAATGATTTCTCACTCGAATCCCTGCGAGATCTATCCCGACAAACCAACGTCTTTGAAGTCGCACAGTCAGAGCAGAGTTTGTTGTATGACTTTATCTTGACCGATAGAAAAAAAAAGCAAGTGAGATGCAAGAGAGAGAGGAAGGCCATGGGAACACGAACGACTCATGGCTAACTTTAGATACGGCAGCTCGAGCTCTCAAATAGCAATCAGTACGAGATCAACGATGAAAGTAAACCAATTGTACAGGGTGAGTCATCTGAATCTATCACCTCCAATAACTCGTTTGTGTGGCCAGGAATCGAAAAAAGTTTCATATAAAAGTTGTAGGGTTTCGAGGGGAACCAAAATGGCGTACCTTTCAACTGTTGATTTTGACCGAAAGTGGGTTACTTCAACCGGAAGTGGTTTTTTTAAAATGGAAACCCCCCTTTTTGACACCGGAAAATGAAAAAGCGGAAAATTTTACGTTCAGATATAACTTTGGCTGTTTTAAAATTTTCAAGATGGCGGACGAAGATGGCGGACAAAAATTTTAGTCAACCGATTTGCACCAAATTAAGTTTACGAGGGTTTTTGGGGTTGCTGATCACGAATCTGAAGTCAGATTTGCAAAATTCAAAATGGCGGATCCAAGATGGCGGACCAAGATGGCGGACGAAATTTTTAGCCGAAATTAATAGAAATTACTACTCTTAGCACTACCCAGGAACAACGGCGTGGACGTGGTAGTTTTTTGTTCCCTTTGGGGTGCTTTATTTACGTGAGTCCCCTTGCCTCTCACTATCGGGGTGCTTTATTTACGTGAGTCCCCTTGCCTCTCACTATCGGGGTGCTTTATTTAGTTAATTTGTAACTTCAAACAGTTAATTCGCTAAGTGTACTACTTTCCGGTGTCAAAAAGGGGGGTTTCCATTTTAAAAAAACCACTTCCGGTTGAAGTAACCCACTTTCGGTCAAAATCAACAGTTGAAAGGTACGCCATTTTGGTTCCCCCTCGAAACCCTACAACTTTTATATGAAACTTTTTTCGATTCCTGACCACACAAACGAGTTATTGGAGGTGATAGATTCAGATGACTCACCCTGTACAGGTTGCAGTTGGAAGAAGTACTGTGCAGTGTAAGGCTGGCAGTCTAACATCTAGATCAGGTACAATCACGAAACCTGGCGAGGCGAGTATAAGATCGACTCCTAGACTTTGTCGGAACGACAGCTTGATTTCAAAAGCATTATCTGAGGGTGAACATTAGTGGAGAGCTCGAGTTCTGCCGTATCTATAGTTAACCATGACTTGTTGGTTCCCATGACCTTCCTCTCTTGCATCTACCTTGCTTTTTTCTTTCTTCTATCGGTTAAGATAAAGTCACGCAGTAAACTCTGTTCTGTCCATGCAACTTCAAAGACATTGGCTTGTTGGAATATATTTCTGATAAATCTCACAGAGATTCGAGCAAGAAATCACTCGTGAGGAGTCAGAACTACGAGTGAGAATGCCGAAACTCTTTGTGCAACTCAATCTGTTTTCGAATCCTACAACTTTATCAAATAATATCTCGCTTCGCGTAGAGAGCGACGATTTTTCCAAGTAGAAAAGTTGCTTGCCTTTACAAAATGCATAATTTTTTTGTTCGTCGGTATTAGAGGTGATGTGTGTAAACTGAATAATTACTAGAATAGCATTAGTTTTTACCTGTGTCATTGTCACGTGTTGTTTCAATTAACTTTGTCCCAGTTGCATAACATCTCTTCAGATATACTTGACCTCCTCTAATTATTGTCCTTAAACTCGCCATGTTGATGAACATGGTATTAATTTCACAATGGTAATCTGGACAATATTGAATGTCTTTAATAAATCAAGTCACTTTTATAGTAAGTCACTGTTACAGATGTAGCAATACACCCACTCCACTCCACTCCACTCTCAATGTGATTAGTAAACATTTTGGAGAGTTGTCCGAAACTGATTTAGTATAAATGATAACGAAGCAATGACAATGATAAGTAAAAGTCTATTGGTTACAATACTAATCTGTTGATGTTTATCATTTCCCACTCCCCTTAATCACTCTATGTGTTCCTGTCTATCTCTTATATGACATTACAAATTCGACTCATTTTTTGGAACTTTCAAAAGGTAGAGCAAAAAAAATTTTCCAAAAAATCTCATAAGATTTGTTGTCTATACATTCTACATGTATTTTTAAATCTGTTCCTGCTATATTTACGTCTTTATACTTTTTATACGAGTTATATTTATACAAATGTTTTTCTCTTTGTCTTTTATTTTGAAGTTTACTTCCATGTCAAACATAAAAAACCTTGGGAGAAACATAATTTCAAATAATATCTCATTTACACAAACGATAATATAAACGATTGTACAAGAATACGACCAGCAGTAAAATATAAGACCTGTTCTTTTTCGAATAACCTACCTGACTCGTGTGATAAATAAGAATAAGACAAGATTACATTTTTTACTTTAACTTATTGCACTTACAATCTTTATTGCAAGTTCACCGTGACGTCACTATTGCTAGGATTCGAAATGCACTGTCAGTACTGAAAGGATCTATTTTCTGTTCCTGTTGAACTGATGCAATAAGTTAGAATGAGACAAGTATATTTTTTCTCGCTCTAACTTATTACACCTAGAGAACCTCTAGTACAGAGAATCGCCAACTTGATCATGTGACCAGCTACTCAGCTACTCTGCGATTGGCTGGCATAACATGTACGGATTTGCGACGCCGATGCAAAACTATATATATATATTATATATAATTTGTCTGCATTGGCGTCGCAATGTCTAAATCCGTATATATTTATGCCAGCCAATCAGTTGGTCACGTGATCAAGTTGGCGATTCTCTGTACTAGAGGTTCTCTAATTGCATCAGTTCAGCAGTGCAGGAACGAAAAACAAACCTAAAATCTGTAGTTCATGTTACGTACATTATAAAGTGTGTTCCGAGTTAAGCTGGCCACACACACTTTGCGTAACAGTAACCATAAGACGTAACGTAAGAATTGACCAATCATGTTGAGAATCGTCAAGGTTGCCATTTTTGTGAATACTCGATCGTAATTGGTCAATTCTTACGTTACGTCTTACGGTTACTGGCTTGGTTTACATCGTGCATTTGATACGCGTACTATATAGTAACTTTCTATTAAATAATCTTAATATTAACAATGCATATTAACGACGACGCATTCAATCGATAAAATAAGTCTTCTTGATCAATATTATACCAGCTTAATATATCATTATTTATATACATCATCGATATTAAGATTATCTAATAGAAAGTTACTATTTAA
Source organism: Odontomachus brunneus (assembly GCF_010583005.1). Classification (NCBI taxonomy): domain Eukaryota; kingdom Metazoa; phylum Arthropoda; class Insecta; order Hymenoptera; family Formicidae; genus Odontomachus; species Odontomachus brunneus. The sequence goes on from NW_022639522.1 coordinate 29,738, forward strand.
TACGCGTATCAAGTGCACGATGTAAAGCGTCTTCTACAATGGCAGTAGGAGTAGTAGTAAGAAATAAGCAGTAAGTAAATAGACCAATCACAATCGATTATTTTTGAAACGTAAGAATGGAATTGGTCAATTTGCTTACTGCTTATTTCTTACTACTACTCCTACTGCCATTGTAGAAGACGCTTAAACCAAGCCACTGTTACGGAAAGTGTGTATGACTAGCTTTAAGCTGGAACGAGTAAGTAATAAAATGTTAATATTTTGATAATTGTAGTAACAATTATATATAATATGTAAATATGTTTATATGTTTAATTAACAACCACAGTCGACAAAAATCACATAATATATTCTCCATAATTATTCACAACAGATCTCACTTTATTATACTACATGATATATCACCGCAATTCCGCTGATGTACTTTTCCTTCTGTCCCATGAAGCGGCAGCGGAATTATGTTTTAGCCAATCGTAAAATAGTTGCATATTTTCATAAAAAGTATTTTACTGAGAAACTAATTTTACTCTTTACTAATTTATCATATATTATATCATTTGTATAAAATATTATTAAAATTATTAAAAACGTAAGAAATAACATTAAAAAGTCTATTTTTTGTATTATTCCGCGTGATCCGCTTCCGCGTATTCCGCTCCATGGGACATAAGGAAAATAGAAAAAGCGCCGGAAGAAAAGCAGAACGGCTTTGATTGGTTGTACTAACTCCACACGTTCCGTTCCGCTGAAAATTTCCACTCCGTGGCACGGCGCCCTAAGGGTAATTTTCGACTACAAACGTTTTTTACTGCTGCCTGAAGTCATAACCTTCAAGTTTTAAGCGAGTTGGTTAGATTTAAATTGTTAAAGCAGTGCGGAAAACGTTTTCTGTCAGAAATTATAATCCTTGGAACATAAGAGCGATTTTTGGCGATCATCTGGTATATATATACTAGTATTCATAAATGCCTTTACACTTCTGGTATTTAGAGGATTGGACTTTTTCAATTTGGCGCATTATTTCTCAGTAAAAGCCAGTTTAAGCTAGTGGCACATAAAAAAACTTAGGCTGGAGTTCCATGACACGTATTTTCGCGTAACGCGTAACCGCGTAACCAATCACATCTATTCTTTTCTTCATCACATCTATTCTATTCTTTTAAAAGTTCCAACAAAAATACTAAACGTCGCAAATTATTGGTTACGCGTTTACGCGATACGCGAAAATACGTGTCATGGGACTCCAGCCTAAGTTTTTTATGTGCCACTAGCTTAAACTGGCCTTTACTGAGAAATAATGCGCCAAATTGAAAAAGTCCAATCCTCTAAATACTAGAAGTGTAAAGGCATTTATGAATACTAGTGTACATATACCAGATGATCGCCAAAAATCGCTCTTATGTTCCAAGGGTTACGCGAAAATATATGTCATGGGACTTCATCTTAGAGTATATATATAGAGGGGAAATGCTGGCACGAAAGTGTCTCCAAGATGTGTGCGAGAGAGAAAGCTATACGTTCCTATGCGTCCTCTGTGCGCATGCGTTGAAGTTGACAGGTTAGGTTAGGTTACAGAGTTGACAGGAGATATTTATTTTCTTCTCATAGAGCTCTGAGAATTTTTTCAGAATTTTGTATTAACTTTCTAGTACTTCAAGAAAATGCAAGAAAACGTAAAAAATGCAGTACTAAAAAGTTAATATAAAATTCTGAAAAAATTCTCCGAGCCTTATGGGAAGAAAATAAACAATTTTTATCTCTTGCTATTTTTCGGTAAAGTTGATAGAATTTAAATAAAAAAATATTGAAACCAATAATTTTGTAGTCCAGCAACAACTGACGCAATTGGCGCATGTGCACAGAGGAGGAATAGGAATGTATACCTTTCGCAGAGATTTTGGAGACATTTTTGGTCTACAGGAGGCATAGGCAATTCCCCTTCCATATATATATATATGCTCTAAGAAATTACTTCACAGATAATTATATTTAAAATATGAGGTTAGACTTACCAAACCTCTATTGTAAACCTGAACTAATAAAAAGTATGTCACTGTCCGGCGTTCGCAAACGGTTGTTCGTTTCGAACTGTTCTATCTTCGTGTTATTTCTCTCTCGCTCACTTCGCGCTGCAGTATGTACACTTACTGCACTCCGGGCAGAAAGTGCAGGGAATGCAGAGAGTGCAAGCAGAATAGACCTACGAATTCTAATGTTAGCGCGCAGCCATCGTTGCGTGCCATCGCCGCTGGATCATCGCAGTGACCATCGCAGACCAATAGTAGACAGGTGCCAATATGGCTGCTATTGCACTGCCTCGTCTTCTTGTGACATCGCCCTTTGTCCCGGCGACGATATTCTAATTCACGCCGACAAGTTCTGATCAGCGACGTACGACAGACGACACTTCCTTTAAATGGAACGGCGAACTTCAATGGAAGACTTCAGCTAGCAAAATGTCAACCCGCTCGCAGCTCACGAAAGATCTGAACGGTTTGTGATTCTGTTTGTCATAAAGTGTTTACGTTCTCTCGCGTAGATCGGCCGAGTTGTCATCAGTCATTTCGGGATGACGTATCTGCCTGTCGTCAGTGGCTTTGCATCTTGCGTTGCTTGTGTCTCACGTTTCTTTGGTGTTACATGATCAATTGGCCGTGTATTATCGTGTTTTCAATCAAGAATGTGAGAAATATAATTTTTCTTGTTGCTAAATTCGTTTAGCGTGTTCTGCTCCGACGTGCGGGAGCATCAATGCTGTCTGACGCGATCATACTCGGTAATCGAGTTTTATTGTGATGTTTGAAGAACGTATCTTTTCGCTTAGTATGGTTTAATTGCTTTATTCTACAAAAAATTAGTGAATCACGTGTTATACTCATAAATGTGAATGCACTGGACATCATTAATGCGAGCGATTGTACGCGTATAATCGCGTGAATTATTCATTGCTTGCAGAATCGGTGAAAGCTTTACTTGGCAAGCATGTGAAGATACTGTTGAAAAACGTGGTGAAATTAGAAACCAAGCAGGATAAACAAGAAAATCGTGTTCTCGTAAGTAGACCTTCTTCTCTTTCTTCTTAATAATAGTTACATTATGATTAATTTATTATGATTAATATTTATTGTCAGATCTTATTTTTAACATATCCTATCTTATTTAACACATTTATTACTATGGTTTATTCCATAGTAAGAAGACTTCCTATAGTTTACCATATATTTTTTATATGATTGTATAAAACACTGATAATATAGATAAAAACTGTTTGATAATATAGATATAGAAAAAAAAATTTGCTATCATATATGTGACACTAATATCTAGTGAAAAATCTTTGCATCATACTTATGTAACGACATTAAATGTTGAGATCGTCATAAGCTCATCTTCAGATACTATATGGCTATGAAACATTTGAGGATAAATTTAAGGCAATCTTAAATATAAGATCAGACTATGAATATCAGTCTATATTTTGCATCATAAATTGATTGAATTGATTTTTTCTATTCAAGGTATTTTCACCATGCCGCCTCTTTCTTCTATCGGCCAAAGTACCCACAAGAGTAAGCTAGTCAATTTATCAGTAGATCTTTTATCTCCTAAATGACCAATTAATTACCATTATTTAAATGTCATTCTTCCATAGATCGACTGCCATTTTCATTATCTAGAGATAACAGCCATAGAGTCCAAACGAGCGAATCAGCTATGTTTGACTGTCGGAGAGCGATATTACAACTTCACTACGACCAGCGTGGGCGCGGACACTACAGAGGTGGACGCCATGATAGAGGCCTTACACACGGCGATTCGAAATATCTTTCCTACAGTGCCACTAAAGTACATATCTCACTTATAATCGTTTAATGACACCGTTTATGTCGCTGATTATTTTTATATCGTAACGTCGTTGTTTCCAGTTACATTATACGAAAGATAGAAGTAATACCAGCTAGCAGATTGCAAAGTATACGAGGCAGTGAGTTGGCCAGGAGCACAGAAGCTACAAGACACACGGGTCCATGTGGTGGATTCTCTACGCAGTATGCGTGTATGTGCGACCTGCATGGCGTGCCGTACAGAGAGGAAGTGGCTTGGGTGAGACTGAATAGAATTGTTCGTGCCGGCGTTACCGACACAGCGGGGATTACCTGCCATAAAAGTCTTACTCAGAGAGACACGATTTTCAGGACGTCGATACGATATACCTGTCGCACGATACGAGGGAGCTGAATCTGAGAGACTTCGATCATCTGGATCAGAAGGACTTGGTGCCGATCATCTCGGCTTTGGAATACAACACTTGGTTCACGAAACTGAGGGCCTCCCACCTTAAGCTGAGCCACGAACCCTTGGAACGATTGTTACACGTTATGCGAAGGTCTCTGTCCATTCAGGAACTCTATCTGGACAATCTTGGTATCAAATGGTAAGAACTCGACGAGCGAACGCGTAGGCTTCACCGCAAAGAGAGGGGAGAGCAATCTATTTCAATGCACATTCATATGAATATTCGGTTTTAAGGGATTTCGCTCACAAGCTGTCATTGGCCTTAATTTCTAATGCTAACACGATGCTGCAAACGATAGATCTGTCGCACAATACGATTGAGGACAAAGGTACATGTTAATTGATTTCATTGATTATATCGTATCGCTTTTGCATCTCGAGTATCTTCATTCATGTGTACGTGTGTGCGTGTATATGTATGAATGAATGCGAGTGTGTTGTGTGTGTGTGTGCACCCATTAAGAGAAATCTTCATTTTTCCACACTTGTATAACTATAATTTGTTCAACTATAATTTCGAAAGTATCCTGAACGAATTTTCTTTATATTTTTTGTAGGAGCCTCTAGCTTGTGCGGGATAATAGCCAAGTTAATGCAAGGTGTGCCAATAACCACGTACTTTTATTATCCCTAGGAATTATATTAATACTCGCGATGTACGTCTCTCTTTTTTTCTTACATTTGGTTTTTCCGTAAATAGGCACTTTTGTCTGATAGTTTTTGGTTCTCGGTATTCAATCTTCCTTTACTTTCTTTCTTTCGTTTTAGTAATATAATATCCTGAGTGTTTGATCCTTGTAAATACGTTAATATATAAATTCGTATCGGCATCGAAAGTAATATTTTCTGATTGTAATCGAGCATTTGTCGCGATTGCTAATGCGTTACTAAAGGTGAGCGATATGTTTTCAAGGTGGCACACACCTGAGTGGTCCTATCGGCAAATTGCCTAAGGGTTTGCAGAAGTTGAATCTGGCCCACTGTGGATTAACCGGCAAGGGTGTGGGCCAGATAGCGCATGCGTTAAGCTTAAACAGGAGCATGCCGACTAGCTTGCGATGTCTGAATTTCTCGGAAAACACGTTGAAAGACGACATTAATGTAAGTTCCGTGAAAGGAATTAATCGTCTGTGTGATCTCTGCGACAAGTCGCCGACGGCGATTCGCGGTCGGAACGAAAGTCTTAATGTATTTCTCGATTGCAGAATCTGTGCAATTTCCTCGCGCAACCTAACAGTCTAACACATCTGGATCTTAGCGGTACGGATACTACTTTAGAATGCGTAAGTACTTTACTTTCTCCGAATGTCTTGCCCGAAATAATTGACATTTAATCGGTACTCTTTCCCCTTGCGATCACTCGATTTAGTTATTCGGTGCATTACTACGGGGTTGTGCAACTAATCTAGTCCACCTGAACGTTGCTCGAAATTCCTTTTCGAGCAAGAAGACCAAAGAGATACCTCCGAGTTTTAAGCAATTCTTCACGGCTACCCTTTCGTTGAAGTACTTAAACATATCCTCCTGCAAACTACCGTTGGAGGCATTAAAGCACTTGCTACTCGGCCTGGCGTGCAACGAAAGCACTGTTGGTCTAGAGCTTGACATGAGCGGGAACAATTTGGGCTCCATGGGCGCCCACGTTTTGGAGTCATGCATTCACGGAGTTCGATGCATAGCGTCGTTGGATATATCGGATAGTAGTACGTAACGATATATGTTGAAAGAAGAATAAAAGGTCTGTTTTTTTTTAATCTGTGCTTTCTCTGAACTTTATTCTGTAATCTCTATTTTCTTTTCTACTAAATGTCGAATATATTTATTTCACTTCAAAAGTTCAGTTTAAGTTGTAACTATAAAGAACATATCTAAATTGATAATTTCCACAAAAATTAATTTCGTTACTTGTCGCTTACTACGCGTGTGCTTTTTCACAGATATGGACGTGGATTTGGCGCAAGTTATAACGGCTGTAGGGAAAAACAAATCGATAAAGCAGTTGTACATGGGACGCAATACCGCCAGTATGAAGAGCAAGCACATAGCTGTTGTGATGGACGCTCTGGTGCAGATGCTTCAGGAGGACGATTGCGTGCTTCAAGCGTTGCACTTGCCCGATTCTCGATTGAAGGGTGATCTCTACAATCTAATCAACGCACTCGGCAGCAACACGTGTCTTCACACCCTCGATATCAGCGGCAATCAGATAGGCGATCCTGGCGCAAGATTGCTGGCGAAAGCGTTGCAGATTAATAATCATTTACGGACCATCATATACGATAAGAACAATATCACGTTACAAGGCTACGCGGATATCGTTCACGCTTTGGAGAAGTATATATCACGTCACATACGATACATAAGGAATACATTAGGTATTCACAAAGATATTATCTTGTAGAAACTGCAGTGTGCGTCACATGCCGTTCCCGATCTACGATCTGCAGCCTTGCATGAAGACTTCCGCAGAGAAAACGGAGCAATTGGCCAAGAAAATTCAGGATTTGTTGCAGAGAAACGTCACGCCGTGCAAGTATAGTCACGGACAGGCATTCAGATTACAGCAGGGATTTCTGTTGAGCTCTACGCAACAGATGGTTGATAGACTCGTTGTGCAGACGCAGGATACTATCAAAGCCTTGGCGGCGGAAAGTTGCGACGCTAATAATGATATCAATTATGCGACCGGACTTATACAAGACGCGGATAATTCCAAACAGGTACAGTGGTGAAATTCGAAGAACTTTAAATTTGATTCTTTATGTTATATTCTAGATTCATTCCTATATTCTATTACTTATGAAATTGAAGTATTCATACATGCATGTTAAGATTTACTAAAACCTTATATTTTTCAGTTATTGCCAAGATTGCACGAGGTACTGCAAAGACGGGACGAAAATAATCCGATCGAGCTGAAGTTACACGATATGGCAAACGAAATTCACAAAGTTGTAACGGTATATCTACAGGTGCGGTCTTTAAAAATATTTATATACTAAATTACCCCATTCTTAATATTATTTATAAGCTAGATTACTTTATTTCTCTATTAGATTACAAATTGTTAGCTATCCGAAATAGCTATTGTTTCTGTATAAAATCGATTGGATTTTGTATAATCTAACATGAATTTAGTTACAATGATTGATGCAGGATTCTTTGGACGCGATGTTGAAGTGCGTGAATGAACAGTGTCCTACTATATTATCGCAAACGGTGATCAGAGGCGATGAGAGTGAGCCGATCGCGGTGCAAGATGATCTTCGTAATACGTGCAAAGAGAAGAACCAAATCAATAACGAATTCATACATACCACCGTTACCGAACAAGCTGGCGCAGATATCGTTAATAAAGTCAAGTGAGTACTATTATTGGAATAATTTTGATATTAATTTATTGATCCGCTTTCAACTACATTAATCCGTTTATCTCTCTTTTTCAATTAGCGAGCTTAATTTAGCAGTTGCAGCACATATATCTGATAGAATTACGGATGAAGTAATCGAATCATTATCAAGAAGCTATAAAACTCTGGTAAGTGTGAAATTTTCAGTTTATTCAAGCTCGTAAAGTCGTTTATCATGACTTCCAAAGAAAAATTCACTAATCATTTGATAGATAATGAAAGAAAAATTTATATGAAAACGCGACTACAAACATAAAACTATACGCTGGGCTAATGTAATGAAATATTCCAGATCGGAGATTGTGATAGTCGAACGAGAAGCAGCACACCAGATGTTCTACGACCTAGTGCTGGCTCGATGAGCAGTGGAAGCGTGATCGGTGTGACTAGCGCGAGCGGTGTATCTATAACGCTACCTCCTGGCAGAGCCAGCCTCGTCTCTGAAGAGGACTGTCCGCCAGAAACATGTTCGTTGGCAAATTCCATTGGTCAATGCGTCAGTGACCAATCGCCAATGGTAAGCATCTTAAATCTCTAAATATTTCACCGTTGAAATGTTTAATGTATTAAAAACATTTAAATGTATAAATAAGTAAATTTACGTGAGACAATTGAGGTTAAAAATATTTTTTTGACCAAAGTATGTTTCTTAACAGCGAAATGTTAATATTCTGTATGTTTCACATTGCTTGATGAAAAACTAAATCATGTTACCTTCATTTTTACACGCTTATCTTCCAGAAATTGGACTATCTTAATCTGGTAGGTGTACACAAATACAAACACTGGAAATCGTACTTTGTATATAATTATCCCCGATTCAATATTACTATAATACCATCTGTTTTATAAAATCTGAAATGTCTTTATTTCGATATCCAGGCGACGCCGCATCTGTCGAATAAACGTAAAAGTCTGCACGGAAGAAAACTGAGACCAAAGTCCGTGGTAGATTCGGTGGAGGGATTGTCCGCCGACGATATTCCGGATCTCTTACCGTCGCTGCCAAAAAGTCAAGCGGAAGGTATAAATTATCATCGTCGTTTCTCCTACCAAGTTAGATACGAATCTGTCGTAATAAATATGTTTTCGCTTTACAGCTATTTCAGAAACTGAGCACTCGTTGACAGAGTCTCTGGACTCTGTCTCGGAATTGCCCAATACCGTAGGTCAGCAACTTCAGCATCTCGTCAAGTCCAGGCCGCGTCGGACGAAGACGAGAGCACCCACGAGACCGATGTTACGACCGGATCAGCCGATCGACGGCCTTGCCTTGGGTGAAGGTCTCGATGTATTCTTCCGACCGACTACACCGACAACGCCTCTGATATCACCTACGAGTGATGATAGGTTCGTTTTTTTGCAAGTATAGAATTAGTACATAATTTTAAATAGTATAATTAACTAATATAATTTTTCAGAACTTTTTTTTGACAAAAATACTTGTTCGATTTTTCATATCAATTTTTTCTATAATTTGCAGCTCTCTACACACTTTCCCAACAGACGGTAGTCCTAATCTGTCATTGACCAGTCACAAAAGTATCCCGCCGGACATGGAAAAGAAGCACAGCTGCAACTCGCCAATGCTGAAGACTCTCTTAGAACCCACTCCGCGTTCACGGTCCAGCGACAATCTGGAGAAATTTTCTCCTCTCGTCGGCAGAAGATCTCAGGGCGATTCTCCGTTGACTGCGTCGCCGCTCGCCCGACGCAATACCACCGATAGCGCTCAGACTCACGAGAGATCCGTCGCGAAAGGTGAGTCTTTCGCGAAGGAGACTTACAACAGCGCAGCTATGAACGACGCGAGCGACGATTCTAAGCGTAGTACGCTAACGAATGTCTCCAGTATGAGTCCGCGTGGCTCACGCGATATCGACGATAGCTTTGCGAGTACGTCAGACAGAGACACGTCAATAACGATGTCGAAAGAACAGGACAGTCGTAAGAGTACTGTAAAGAAATCTACCACCGACACGGACAAGTCCTCTGTGAAGCTACGGTCCACCGGATACGATCTGAGAAGTCCTATAAACGGCAGTGGCGGCGCCAAGAGCACGTCTTCTGTTGACTCGGCTAAGTCTCCGATACTGAAACCATTGGCAAAGAGCAGTGGGTCTACGAGCGACGGAAAGAGCAACGGCGCATTATTAAAGAACAAGCCGACTCCGCCAGCGACAGCTCCTAAACCACGACCGTGGAGCATGACAACTGATCGGAAATCTGGTAAAAGAATTTTAATTTATTAAATTCTTGAGTGCTGGTACATGCATGCGCTCACAGTATTAGAAATTCGCTATAAATTAGTCTTTTCAAGAACTCTCGTTTGCACGTTTATTTTTTCGGCTTGTTAGCGACTGTTTCAATTTTATTTATTTTACCATCTTCAGTTTAGAACACACACACACACACATATTGATTCATTTCTACTTGATATTATAAGTAAAGTTAGAGTGCTTTTTGTTCATTTTTTCAGTGTGCGATTCCGTACTCAAAGGGTTAATATATTCGATAAGAATTTTCTGTCGGTGTTTCTCGCGATATTCGATATTATCACATAATAATTTAGGATACTTTTACGGTGAAAAATCCATCGTAAAGGGAGCGAATAAGAACATCATTGTTCGTTCATTTGCAGGTGAATTCAGTCTGTTAAGCGACGGCTCCAGCCCGAACACCTCGGCTGGCAATACGCCGGATTCTGGTGACGCTCTCGACGAGTCGACTGATAGCGGCGTCAGCGGTCCAGCTTCTTTGCCGCCGACGTTATCGGCGAGTAGCACTGCGAGTTCGTTGAGCAACAACAGCGTCGAGAAGAGATCGGTGAGGGAACTGGCGGCGAGTCTGAACAAGAGTAAGGCTGACAGGAAGGAGAACGGTGAGTACGAGCGTCGCTTTTCGCGACCTCGGTTCGTATCCTTGGCCCGTATCGCATGGTTAATTTATAGCGACTCAATGGCTCATCAGTTCGATCCACGTTTTCCTACACGTCGATCAGCGTGCATCTTTTTATTACGCCGCTGCCGCCCTTGTGCTCCATTTTTTCTTTTTTAGTACAACTCTGAAATGTGCATGTGAACCCCTCGAATGTACGAACCACGCTGTACCTATTATTTTAGAACATACCGCACCTGCAGCATGGCGGTCGTTGCTTCAACGTTCTGTCGACCGAGCGGACGCAAAGGTATCTTTTATGTTTTTTTCTTCCTCGTGCACCGAAGCCCGTTATTATGACAGGCGTTTTTTATGTTCTTATTAATAACCATTTATGATAGTGAGCCCGTAATTGCATGCTTTTTTAATAGAACGTTAATCTACAGTAATTTTCCCCCACGCGATGATATGTAATAATTCTAACGAGTGATGCGTCAAGATTTTACTAAAAGTAAGCAAGAATTGTCTGATTAATACGCATTGACGCGTCGCAGGTAACGGAAGTACCGAGAATGGTTGATGAGAGTCGTCTCAGCTTTAAACTTCGTCGCACGTCATTCCTGCGCGATTCAAATTTCAACTACAACAACGACGTGGTTGACGTTTGATCGGGAGCGAGCGGCCGGCGTCGACGCCTCACTCACGGAGAGTGTCCTCTTCTTCCTTCGCGCGCCGTGCAGAGCCGATATCTGGCACACCGACACAGACAGTAACAGTACTTCACGTCTTCGTGCCATAGAGATGGTCTCACTGCGTTCTCCGTGTATATACCGAGCGATTTTACCATTAGCGACAGGGTATCGAAAGTTTTTACAATTACAGAAGCACTACTAATCCGTTGTTAAGGTGGCATTAGAGATCTTACGCTAGTTTTGTATGACGTTGCGTTTTTTACGCGCACGTGCGCGGCCGTATTTCGACTCAGTCATTAAACGCATGTTCTTTGCGACTTACGCTTCGTACGTTTCGTGTGACGAGACCGATTTCTCACTTTTTCAGTAATTAACGCGTCTCGACTCCTGTCGGCTCGTCGAGACGTCGAATAAAACCACTTCCATTTGCAAGCAACGTCTCATTCCGTCGATTCGATTAGCGATTATTCGTTAGTGTCGTTAGTAAGAGAGGGTGTTGGCAAAGTGTTCTATTCTTCGAATATTCGTTTTAATATGTAAATATTATTATATACATATTGTTTGTCTGTGCATCTCAACAGCAAGAACATCTAGAATAGACGAGCCACGTCGCGCGATTCCAGTGAAATGGTTTATAGAGCCTCACCGGTTTCACTTTTGCGTATTGGACGTTACGAGTAGCGACGACGCTTTATCAAAGCGGCATGTCGATTAGGGAAGAGAAAAAATGCGCAGGCGTTTTCCAAGATCGCGTTAATAGGGGCCGTGTAATATCGAGATTTCATGCACACGCGTGATTTCGTTTTGTTCGAACAGAATATGTAGTAACGTCCATTCCGATTCGCGCTCTTTCGTTTTCAGTGCGGCATGTGTGTTCTTAAACTGTGATCGACTCATAGAGATGTTCACATGTGGATTTGGTCCGTCATAGTTTCCATCACGATGATACATTCTATCGTCTCTAAGAGACACTAACAAGTAAATACGGGTATCAGAGGCAGCTCTTAACGCATTTATTATTTTATTGATGCAGCTAAGAACTTATTTGTTATTTTATCAGCGCAGTTTTCTTTTTACCGAACAATGAAAGTGATGATGTACGAAGCGAGATACACTTTAGTGAGCATTTTAATGCCGTTGCGTGTTGGCCTCGATCTCCGCCGTTTCGATTGTATTAGATTGGTGCAAAAGATTTGTCATTTCTTAATTAAGTTCTAGGATGTTTGGATATTAAACGAAAAATAGTAAATCTTCCCAAAAATTATGAATCCTTCGGAATCGGATAATTTCGTTTTCTATTTTATTAGACAAACACCGTTTGCACTAATCCGATAGAAGTTGTAAATTGATCTCAGCTTTCAGTATTGCGACACTCGACGTTACTTTTCTTTTCAAACGAGGTAACAGATATTCTTCACTGCAGAAACTCGATTGAATGATAATCATGAATAATCATCGTAAACGTAGAATTTGTGAAAAGTCACAGTGTTTTCGACGTTATTTGACAGAAGATGTAGAGTTCTAGCTACGTCTCGTCGTTCAATTGAATAAGACTTACAATACAAAATTAATATATCGAAATTGCTCGCGTTGCAAATATTCGGACGATGTCTCTTGTCACGATGAAAGCGTATACTCTTTTAGACGCGAGCGTTCGGCTCAGTGCAGTTTATACAATTTATCACGTGTCGACAATGTATTTGTCTTTTTATATAGCGATACAACGCGTGTACATACATATGTAAAAAGTATAGATTTACGTGTAGGTATAGGTATATAGTGAAAAGGAACAAAAAGTATATAAAATAACCCATAGGAATCCGCGATTCTTACGTCTTCGAGGAGAAGCAACGCGCGAGAGAAAAGAAAGCACGGATTTTGAGGCGTCTTGCGAATTTTTTTACCGTTTAGCTATTATCAGACCATGTAACACATTGATATTATACACATTATGCTGATCCCTTATACGAGGATTCATAAAACATGTGATCGTTGCATTTTATCATGATATTACACATTAAACGAAAAAAAATAAAGAGAGAAAGCATTCTCCTTCCTCTAACGTTAAAGCATGGTCGAGTATTAAAACTAAAGAAAGAAGAAGCATTCTGTATCGAAATGAAAAATTTGTGTGTGTGTGTGTGAGTCGAGTGTGTACGCGCGCACGTGTGCAGCAAAACATATACTTAATCTGCGTAAACAGGACTGTTCAACGTATATATGAGAGATGCGTTAGATAGTCATGTGTATACATATGGATACACACACGGATCTATATGAGACGTCACTGACGAAACCTGGAGAAATGTTGGAGTATTGAGAGAATTGAGGAGAGAACAAATGAGCAGGATTGGAAGTAACGCGTTAATCGTAACGTTGTTATCGTTATAAGTTTCTTTATTTTCTAATTAACGATCGTTTAATCACATTTTTCGAGTATTTAACGGTGCCGAGTATAACTTTATACATGTAGGTGATACTTATCGCAATTTCTTCTCATCCGTGTAAAAATGATAACAGTTGCCAGACGTTACAATAAGAATAGAGATGATGATATGCTAAAAAATGAAAAAAAATAAGGAACAATTTTCAAAAATCGATAAAAGAAATTATAACTTGTTATTTTTTGAGCAATAATAACGGCGTTTTTTACTTTTTTAATGATGAACAAGTTACTTTTGAAAAATAACTTTTGTAACTGCGTGAATGAGATACAATTTATTCTTACTTCTATTACATCTCATGAGACTTCTATTAAACAAAGTTACTGGTCCTAAGGCATACCTCTTTCTTACACAACTATGCATATAAATTACACGACGAAGGTGCATTCTCACTAAACTCGTATGGTCTACTCTAGATAAAACTTAAGGAGATTTCGTATCCATATTTAATCGATCCGATTCGACAGATGAATAGCTACTTAATAAGCGCGTTTCATAATATTACTTTTAGGCACGCATCTCTGACGATTCAATCGGCCGCCTTTAGGGCGGTGTAATATTATTCTTACGCACGTACCCGTGTGCGTATTTATTAGATCGATGCGACAATAACGGCCGATCTTCGCCTTTCCTTTCTTCGCCTCATCGTGATATCGTTAATACTAAATTTAAGAGCTGGCGACTCATATAGGACTCTCAGACGTATTGAAAATGAGAAGTGAATTTAAGACAATGTAATATAGAGATAGAGAACAGAGGATATAATAGTGCGAAATCGGCGATTACTTTTTTTCGCATCGATCAAAGATACAGTCTCTCAGTAGTTGACCAAAAAATTTACACATATACACATCCACTGCGTTATGAGTGATTTTATATACATATATACGACGTACACTGCGCAATGAACAATTATATTATCTTGTAGGAGGGAAACTTATGTATCCGAAGGATCAACGCGATCACGTGTGCAAAACGACTCTACCGATTATTGTGCCAAAAATGTACGCAATCTGTACGGCAATCACGCACATTTTTTATACGGTTGTAAAAGGACTTGTTGCGTTCCGTAAGGGTTCTCTCTCCAGTCAGAACCATAACGTTGATTCGATGTCGAAATGATCGATGAACCGTTGAATCAATGTTGATTCAACCCTCACGTCGAATCAACCTTGAATCAACATGTGGTTCTGACTGGGTCGTCCTCCAGCGTAGTTTTATCCATTCGCGCGCATTTGTCGAGGACACATTTTAACGGCATTGTAAATAATTGCGGGAAAATAAGGGTTTCGTCTCTTCTATTCCATGACGTTGTTATCACTCATTTCATCGAACGGAATTGCGTTACCTTCATTCGTGTATATGTGTGTATATACGTATTTATACATTATATATAGAGAAAGAGAGAGAGAGAGAGAGAAAAAAACAGACACGAAAGTCACTTCTGTGTGCGTGTGTATGCGTGTACGTATGCGTTGTAGCATGATGTGAGAGATATCTCGTATGCCGCATATTTAAATTCTTCCCCGATATACATTCCTATATACATACACGATATTCTATATGCATACGACACGAAGATACACCACACTACAGAGACAGACGATACATGATGCCGAAATACATTGTGAATATTAATGCCATCGCGTTCGACGTCGCATTCGCTCAAAAGTTCAGATGCGCAAATAACATTTGATGTTAACATTTGCAATCTATTTTGGTTTGGGCGGCTTGCTAGAAGCGTGATATAACCCGTTATCTGAATAAAATAAAGACTCGTATCACACATATGTTGATGTAGAACGATATAGAGACTCTTAATCTTTGATAGACGTTTATCTTTATTATTGGAACTGATTACAGATCTACTTAAATCAACTCACAAACAATCAATCTTCCATCTATGAAAATGAAGAGTTTTTATTAGTAGGTCTTTTCCCTCATAAATAAAAATACATATCTTTTTAGAGTAGTTATTCAAACTACCGGAATTAGTATTTATATATAATTAATTTTACAAAACCAGAGAGAAATTTGAAAGCGGCCATACCATACGTTTTGGCAGACATAAGGTGTTTTTTCGTTTCGTGACCACAATACAGTTTGATTGGTTGGTTTGGTCCACTTAACGCTCGCAACGCCTCGAGCAACAAAGATAGAATGACGCTCGTGGCGTTGCGAGCGTTAAGTGGACCAAACTAACCAACCAAACGCTACCGTGGTTACGAAACGAAAAAACGCTTCTATTTTCATGTAGAGATCCTTAAGTAGAAACGGGAGCGTCCCGATTGACCACGATACGATTGGACACAACCAACCGATATAAAGAATTATCTAGTGAATTACCAGATCGACCAATCATTACAATCTGTGTCCAATCGTATCGTCGTCAATCGGGAGAGACTGGCCATGGGAGGGCTCCGCGTGATTGGTGTACGTGAATTGTGCCCACTAGAGACCCTTTAATAAAGGCGATTTTTAGTGATCGTTTAGTACATGGACATAATATACATGGACTCCAAATGCCTTATGTTTTATCCAATAATGTATATACATAGACCAAGCATTCTTAGGGTGAACCCGATTCCGTGGTAATCGGGACGCTCCGCATTCTTATACTTCTGCTGTAGCAGTGAGTAAAGCCGGAAGTTGGCAGTTTAAAACAGAGTGAGAAAGTTGATTTGCCTCTAGGGATGGGCGATGTTTAGAAAATTAGAGGATAGTATTACATGTAGAGAAAATATTAGGGTCTCTAGAAATTCTCTATTTGCTCCTAGTGCTTTCTCATTCTATAGTATAGAAAGAATATAGCCGCTGTCAAGCTGTCAAGTGCTATATATAATGCAGTGCAGAATTAAAAGAATAAAACCGTATATTTCACTTATCTCGATATAAAATTGATATTTTATGCTGTGTATAAATAATCACAGCAATTGCTCTTATCCTGTTCTTATTCTACATGAAAAAGGTTAAGTTGCTATGACGGGATAGAGTTCTTGGATAAGGTTCTGTAAATGTGTTAGTTCTGTAAATAGTTCTATTTAGTGCTGTAAGTGCTTCAGAACGACGAATCGATTAATCACATTGCTTTGGGCGCGGTCTAACAACCGCTACAAATGTCGCGCAGCATTTCTCCCTCTTATTCTATTCCTCAGATTCGAATGAAGAAAGAGAAAGAAGTAAAAACGCTATAAAGCATTTGCAACGCCCGCTGGACCGTACCCTTTATTTAACGTTTTAAAGTATTTGCAGTGTTAAACAAACCCTCTTCTTGACAGTCAATAATATAAAGTGTGAAAGCACTAGGGACAAATCAACTTTCTCACTCTGTTTTAAACTGCCAACTTCCGGCTTCACTTTACGGACAGAATGCTTGGTCTATGTATTACGTCATTGAGGTTCTCTACTATAAGCAGCATGTTTATAGCGTGTGAGCGCACAAAGTGAACACACTGAAAGAATGTACAATTAAAATGAACAGACCTGAACCAAAAGCGATTAGAGTGCCAACTACTGCTGCGACACGTTTAGTAGAAGAGTACAAGGTATCCATCGTGGAGCAAATTACGCTGACGTTGATGCAAGGATGATCGCGTAATCGGCTCACATTGACAATCACATTCACGTTCAGAGATCGCGAACGTCTTGAAAGAGGTGCGTGAGAGAATGTCGCGTTCGAAAAACGAGAAGAACGGTAACGGCGGCAAGTGCGAGGTTAGCGTGTGGACACGTGCAATCACAGCCAACTCTGAATGGCCAGATAAGGTAAACATAACTGCGAATTTTAACCCCTGATTATTTGCTGCAATATTCCATCGACATCCAGATTTTAGACTCAGGCATTGTCCTGACAAGAATTTTTAAGATTTATCTTGCTTTGATAGCAATAATTCTCACCTTTTCAAGTTCCTTTAATGATTGAAATTTAAAAATTTCATGTACGTGTATACTACGTATGTTATGTATGCGAAGGATGCAATGACAGTTCAGGATTGATCAGCTGATATTCAATTTCGTGTTTTATAGGAAGAATTTCTTGATGTAATATATTGGACAAGACAGGTGATCGGTATTATCGTCGGTATAGCATGGGGCCTTATACCTTTGAAAGGTTTTTTAGCTCTATTGTTGTAAGTATAAAATACAAAGCAGTAATCCCTGCCTCTCTGCTATGTCACCGTTAAATCTGCATACATTTTCGAGATGACATTATTGACATTCGTCAAACGCTTTTGGTTTCAGATTTGTATTAGTCAATGCAGGAATTACATATTTATACTTTAGCAGTTTCCAACAAATCGATGAAGAAGAATTTGGTGGTGTATGGGAACTAACAAAGGAGGGATTTATGACCTCCTTTGCTGGCTTTCTGGTGAGGAGTTTGAGTGCAAGAGAATTTACATTCTCATCAGTAGGCGCATATTAATGTTTCTATTATTGTCTGTATCAATAGGTAACTTGGATCATTATATATTCTGGACTGCATTTTGACTGATTTATACTAACAATTCAACATGTACAAGGAGTAATAGCTTTTCATATGGATTGTGCTGCTGCCAAATTCGTTATACGTATGCAATAGTCATTGCCAGAGTTGGGAAGTAACTTGTTGCTTGTAATGTTGATACTATTACATCTTCTTAACGATAACTTGGTAACATTGTTGTCCTTTGCAGTAACGATAACAAATAGTGTACACTACAATGCTGTTTAGTGCCCCTGAAATGGATGGCTTTTTTACAAATTGTAAAAAAAGTGAAACTCTTGATAAGGAAGTATAACAAAAATTGTAAATTTAATTCTTGAATAATGCGATGGTTATTTTTTTTCAACAAATAACGAGTAACATGATAACGAATTATCCTTTGAAAATAACTCTCCCAACTCTGGTTATTCCTTCGCATTATTCGTTATCTATAACGTTATGTATTGTTACATACACATATGGTTTAATTGTATAAAAATCTTCTTACCTTCTCAAACGACTGCGTGTTTTAATTCCAACTAATCGGTCGAGTCGCGACAACTCGCGTTTATTAACGTGTACAACTTATGTTTATTGTAACGAGCAAAGTTATATAATAGCCCGTGATTTAAAGTTGACCATAGCGTATCGTGTTATAAGAAAATAGCTTATTTGTAGATTTTGTACTCTCTCTTATAAGAGCGTGAAGCTTCTTCGCCTTTTTACTTTATCCGATTATCAAATGTTTGCGTCCTCGCGCCTGTACCTGTTTATATTTCGAGACTATTTGTTTGCATTGGCTTTTATCTTGATAATGACGTTGATAGTGATGAAAGATGATATTGAACAATGAAGGCGCTTTGGAATGCGCGCTCAACAGCGATCGCTCCAGAACGTACAAGTCGACTGCTTTATCTTCCGGTGTGGAATCTACTCGGGCCAATCCGAAGTCTATCATCACGAATTGGGTCTCTGTGAAAAGCAAAATGAATATTACGATATAAGAAGTGATAGAAATATGTTAAGATAACACAAAAGAGCTGTTACTATACTTTACCTCGAATACGGTAAACATCGAAGTTGCAAAGCATCAGAGTGACGCTACATTGTCAATTAGCAATTCGTTTTCAATATGTCACTCAAATGAATATACCAAGTATAGTAAATAATAGAGGAAAAAGAGTAAATTCAATAGAGGAAAAAAAAATATATATACATATACACACACATATATGTAAAAGAATGTAGAATGTAACAAATGAAAGCTTCCGTTTATCATTTAATATACACGCAATTCGAGTTGTGACTTTAGGTCTGTTCTTTCGCTCTGTACTGCTGCGTTGGTGCAATGAGTTAGAGTGAAACAAATTATATATATTTGTCTCACTCTACTCTAAGAGCGAAAAAAACAGACCTCTAGT
The DNA here is from genome assembly GCF_010583005.1 of Odontomachus brunneus. NCBI lineage: Eukaryota > Metazoa > Arthropoda > Insecta > Hymenoptera > Formicidae > Odontomachus > Odontomachus brunneus. The sequence goes on from NW_022639522.1 coordinate 49,343, forward strand.
CTTTTGTGTTAGCGTTTACCGTATTCGAGACATATCGTGCAAGAACTATATTACCTTCGGGCTCATTACTGAGCTGAGTTCTAAACAGTATATTCGACGTGGTCAGATCGCCATGAATGATGTGTTTGGAGTGCAATCTGGCTATGAGCGCGCCTAACCCAGACCCGATAAATTCCAGCACCTCATCCACGTTTGTGTTCCCCGAAAGGCTTTCATCTATGAAGTCCTTCAACACCATAGTATTTTCCACGTACTCCATGTAAATTCTGCGTCTCTCTAAGTCCACCAGGTACACGGCGGGTGTCCCTACTCCTTGAAAACAAGAAGGAAATAAAAATAAAAATGAGGTAAAATTAAAAAGTTGTACGTTCAATAGAGAGTTAATGAAGCGAAATTAAAGACATATGTAATTGGGATTATATTCATTTACCGCATTTTTGAGAAAATCATTTTAATCATTAATTAAGCATGTTGCATAATCAAGGGAAATCAACGCAGCAGTCAACGCGTTAAAAACTGAAGTAGAAAAGAACAATAGACGTGAATGCAATGAGCTAGGTAGTGAGCAAGCTTGAACGCTACCAATGCGCGCGCATCAACCTAGGGCATACATTTCTGGCTGCATTCATGGATTTATTTACCCGCAGCCTTTGCACGAATAATGGCACGAGCCTCGGCTTTGATGCGATCCTTGGTGAGTCGCGCGTCCAGTTCCGGATGCCGATAACTCTTCACGAATCTCTCCTTCATCAGGCACGTCTTGCCTAGATAATGCCCCTTATAAAGGCGCGCTTCCGCGCCTTGCGCTATCAGTTCTATATTTTGCGACATTAGGACTGCTGCGGAATATACGCGAATCTGGATAACAGAAAGGAATCGTATATCAATAAAGTGTCAATATAATTTGCATACGCGCATAATGATATCCGCAAAATGATTCTCAACATTTCAAGAATGCCAGTCGATTGGCTTTTTGTCTCTGGGCGAAATATCAAGGACAATCCCGGGAGCATACAGAAGAACGTAAACAGTAAAACGTAAAGTAGCAGTAAGTAAATTGACCAACCACAATCAATGATTCTTCCTACAATTCAAGAATAATCGATTGTGATTGGTCAGTTTTATTATTGCTTACGTTATTATGCTTACGTTGTATGCTTACGGCTCTAAGGACACTCGCGGGGTCCTGCGTTGTACCTCTTGTAAGTCGAACTATTCACAGCAAAACGTACAATGCAAGAACACTATCCGGATTTCACTAGCGAATCAATGGAAGTTGTCGCTTATATGACACGAAGTATCAAGAGCAAGAATACAATCAGATAGGACAAGAATTAAATTTCTTTCGCTCTATGCGAAATGAAACGTTAAAGCCTGATCTACAATATGCTCTTTGTGTTGTTTCTTGTCTTCTGTCTTTTCTGGTTTAAATCTTAAGGTTTGAGTCAAAAAGAGATAAAGAGAAAGAAGCAGGAAGCAAAAAACACATTGTAGATCAAGCTTAAAGGGTGCGGATACCGACGCTCATGACTAGATGAAATTTCTGCACTGTTGCGAATGTTGCGTACATTTTGGCTAAGGCGTTTTATCGCCAAGATTTTCGCAGTATTGGTGACAACGCGTGTTTGCAAATATCGCGTTTGCTAATGTTCCTTGTACAATATAATAACAACGGTAATTTTAAGCACATCTCTCTCTCCTTTTAACTTTATTAAATGCAACTTTTAAGTGAACCTGAGATTCAGTTAAGTAGATCGAAAGGTTGACAAGCGAATCAAGATACTTCGTGTGAGAGGACAAAGCGACCCGCGTTAGTGCGACGAACTGAGGCGAGAACACTCGTAATGCTGCGGAATTTATCGCGAACGTTACAAGAGATACGTGAAACACGTATCTGGGGTATATTTCCGAACACATTTGCGAATAATACCATATTTGCAGGTTCCGCTGAACGAACACTCTATTGCAACTTTCTCGGATGCAGGAGCAAGCGAACAAAACGAGTCCTGTCACTCTTTAGACGAGCTGAGATTCGCCAGAGGATGAGACGAAGCGAAACGCGCCGAGATGGAGAGCGAATGGACTCTTGGAAGCAATCGCGAGAGGGCGAGGTGAAGCGAGAGCGATCGAAATCCTGCGTTATCGCCAACTCTGGGGTGATACGTGCGCATGTCCGAGTAATTGGACGCGCAAGTATCGCATGATCGCTGATCTGGTTGAAATAAATACGCATGTTTGTACATAAAAGCAGCACATATAGACCGCGCAAAAGAATGACAAAAGATACGAGCGAGCGAGCGAGCGAGCGAACGAATACGATGCGTCGACTTTCTTTTCTTTCCTTCGCGCAGGGTCTGTCCTGAGATTCGCTTGCGCGAGGCGAAACGTGCTACTAAGGGCGAGGGCGCGGGCGCGGGCGAGGGCGAGGGCGAGGAGGTAAGGTACTCGGGAGAGTGCGGCTGCTAGCGCTAGCGAGGCGAGACGAGGGCGAAACGCGAATCGATCGTTACCTCGCCGGCGTCCTGCGCGCTAATCGCTATCCCGGCGCTAGTATTCGCCCGTACTTTGTCGCCGACGGTCTGCCGTCGGTCCGCTGACGTGAAGACGGAGCGCCAGATAGTCCTTTTTTTTTTGCCTCCCTCGGTTCTAACATCGCGCGGCCAGTTGGCGATTCCGGCCCGCTTGCCGATCAGGCGGTGGCAGCGTCACAGAAGAATGAGGGACGAGGTGAAGATGGACGCGAATCGCCTGATCGCTGAAGTGTACAAACGGCCGGCGCTATGGAACCAGAGGCACATCTCCTACCACAATCGCGAGGTGACCAACCGCGTCTGGATGGAGATCGCGACGATATTCAATCTCCCCAGTACGTGGCCCCCCTCCCCGTGACTCCCCGATGCCCTCAGCACGCCGTACAGCGAGCGGATCGCTTGCTTGCACGCACGACGTGACGCGACGCGACGCGACGCGCCGCGTCCTTCGCCCATGCGTCGACCGCCAACTCGCGCGCGGTTTCTCTTACGGCGTGGACGAACACCTGGCACCGACGACTTTTTGGAGAATAATCGCGACGCCGAGGCCGATTGATCTAGAGAGCTGCGAAATCGAACGGGAGATTGACGACTTATTTTTAGCGTGTTAATCGGAATCTCTTGTGAAAGTTTCAAGCGCTATCGTATCGATCGTTTGTGAGAGGAATGTTCTCGAGATATTTTTGTCTTTTGAAAGAAGAAACGCGCTCGCGCTGATACTGGTACATTGTGTACAATGACGTCTTCCTTTAATCCCGTTTTGTGCGAGCTCCTCTTGCAAATGTGAGTTTACAAAATGAGGAAGAACCGCTGAAAGACACTGTTCACGGGAATATTGCCTTTTTTGATAAATCTGATTGAAGAGTATATCGGAAAACATTGCAGTCTCGGCTTAACCCTGTGTCACAATTATTCTCTCATTACATACAAGGTTGTCCATCTAACAGTATCCTCAAGCTTGCTCTTTTTAAAATGTTCCTTTTGAGAACAATTTTACTGAAAATCTGTAGTTTACATTATATGTACTGTGGATCTTCAATAAAATTTTCTTTCAAGAGGGTCTTTTGAAATGCAATCCAAAATACACTTTCAATGTAATTTTAAAATTCAAATTGGTTTTATGGAAAAAGTGCACGTGGAAAATACGTGCAATCGCGTGATGCACTTGAGAACGTGCGACAAAGTCAATGGAGTGTTCTCAAAATATGCAAGAGGTTTGAATGGACCACCTCGTATCTCTCGTCCTTTTTCTATTGAGATACACTGCTGATTACACTTGAATGTCGCGTGTTTCACGACAGGACGATCGTTCGCTCGTTCAACACGACGCGATACACAACGCGTGGCACATGTAGCATAACCTAACCTCACTCGTGATGGAGCATGAAGTCGGTGTCGCTTTCGTTAACGGCGCATTTTGCGTGGATACAATTGCGAATGTTTTTTACCTATGACGCAGGTCGCATGAAAACACACGTTCCAATTTCGATCGTAACCTCGATCGAGATTCGATCGCGAATCTCGCATACAAGCACGCACGCACGCACGCACGCACGGACGGACGAACGGACGGATGATTCGCTGAAGACCGCATGCGCCGAATGCGCGCGGGCGAATGTAGTCGATATCTCGCTATGTTACATATTATTATTATGATTAACCGGTAAAACACCAACACAGCAATTTCTAGCTATGTAATTTGTCACCTGACAATAATAAGAAATTATTAATTTTGTGTGTGCATGCGTATGTCTATATATTTGGAATAGGTAATGCTTACATATCTGATAAAAAATTTTAAATATAAGTTATGAATGGAGTATAAGAATTTCTTCTTTTTTGTTTCAATAACAAACTATTTTTATCTTTTTTTATCTTTTTGACAATTTTACCGAGGATGAATCAATTGTTGATTAGTCTAATCAGTTTGCCAAAAATCACTCTGAGCTTATAATTTATACGCCATTGTTGTGAAATTGTTGTGAAAGAAGATAAATCGGAAAAATGTAGTGATATCTTTCCAAATAGCACAGAGTGTCCTGGGGACGTCCCAGGGATGTCCTGAAGACGTAGAAACGTCCTTAGGACATACTCTGCACGTCCTTTGTATATCTGTGCTATTAAGGTTCCATGTGGAATTTTACAAAGAAAATTAAGACACAAGCACGTTAATGCATACTTTAGCATTTACAATATGCATTCCACCGTAAGGATTCGCACGTGTAGTTCGCGAATTGTCACACAAACTGCGCTTATATGCAAACGTCCTCCCGCGATCTGCTTGCAGAGCCAATGCTGAAAGCCAAGTGGAAAGGCCTACGAGACACGTTTCGCGCCGAGCTAAAGAAGGACCAAGTGTACCGTAAGAGCAAATTCCACCGCAACCGGCCTGTATGGATCCACTTCAAAAGTCTGCAATTCCTCAAGGAGCAAATGCTGCCACGGCCACCGATCTGGGAGCGCAGCGTCGCCAAGACGGAGGACGACCTGCAGCCGTGCGAGAGCGAGACGGAGAACGGCGCGACGGTACACGGCGGCCTCGACGGCGGTTTTGATGACCGCGACGCGATCGCCGATCACTTGCTGTCCATGGCTGGTCACGACAATGGTCATCATCAGCTAAAGCTGGACAGCGATGGTCGACGCATCGTGGACGTCAAGCGCGAGCCCGAGGACAGCTTCGACAACCTCGAGTTCCAGAGTGTCGCCGATAACTTGGCGGACAACGAGATGATGCTGCAGAACATTTCGCCCGAACAGGTGCTGATGAGCGATAATGACGGTGGCGTCGGCCTGGGCAGTGCGGATCCACTCGAGAACCGCTTCGACGACAACTACTATTTCCTCATGAGCCTGTTGCCGCACATCAGGACCTTGCCAGCAGATCGTCGGATGCTGCTGCGCATGCAGATGCAAGAGCTCGTTTACAAGGAGGTCTACAAGAAGGCCGCCGACGGCGAGCAGACGGCGAAGACTTAACTCAAATCGCGCGGGTGACCGCCGTCGGCCGTTTCTCGGCGTCGACTCGCGAGATTCCTTGTTCCCTCGAGGAGTAAGGAGTCCTGATTTCATACGTGTATAAACGAGAGAGACCCTTAGTCCTCGAGAATCGACTATGTATGATCCTTAGAAGACGCAGTGTATTTTTGATTCTCTCCGTACGAGATCGATCGGTGAAAAATAAAAGAGAGGTAGTTACCTTTTGTTAGAGAGCGATGTTGAGGAAGAATTGAACGAGCCGTAAAGAGTGCTAGTAGAACTCGAAGAATAGTCAACACTAAAGTAGACGGCCGGTGAGTTCATGTAGTGGTCCCCCGAATGAATTCAGAGAGCGGACAGTGTTTCCATACTTCGGAAGAAACGAACTTTTGTGGCGGAATCCATTTTGTCGCGAATTTTTTTCATATATTGAATCTGACGCAGTATAAAGCACCTTCCGATACCAGTACAGATCTCGCAGGTAGGCAGGTAGGTAGGCTGTCAATTATCCGTTCAGCGATGTTTGTTGGCATCTTCGATCGCTGAAAGATATCGTTTGCGGTAATTACTATGCAGATCACACATACATATAAAGACAAATTATTACAAAGAGAGAGAGTTCAATACACTTTAAATTACTCGAATACAATTAAACGTTACAATCGATACACAATTGATTATCACTTGACGTAATAATTGGCAAAGTTCAATACACTTAAAATTATCTAAACGTCGATTACCTATCTGTACATTACAATAATTATAAACTACAGTGTCCAATCAAAATGTCATCGCGCTCACTCGTTGCTCTTGCCCCCTGAAAAAGAAGAGCCCGGCAAACATCGCTTAACGCAAACGCGAAATACCGCTAGGCGGATCATCCCGGTATTAACGCGGAGAGTTACGTTGGGCACCTGAACTCGACTGCTGATGGCGACACGGCGCGGCGACACGGTTGAGCGCCACTGGTGCTTTCTCGTACCTGCGGGTACGACCGTGACGCACACCTGTGCGCCCGTGTATTCCGCGTCGCTCTACGCGGCCACGTGTGTACGTGCACGCGCATGCACACATACACACACGCACATGATGTTGTACGTGGTGCACGGGCATTTCGCTGCCGTGGAGGACGCATGCGCGCTCACCGTAGCTCCAATCGGATCCGATCGTTTCCTTCGCTTTCGCGTCGCGTCGCGACTCCTCGTCCGTGCCTACAGTTCAGTTCGGCCGATCGCTCCCGCACCGTTAGCTCCGATCGGCGTGATTCTCTCGCGGGTCTCAACTACCTGTCGTTCTGTCTCTCTCTGGCCGCCGTCAGACAGTCGAACGACGTCGCGTCACGCGTTATTCCTAACGTAACGTAGGCGTCGCGTCGCGTCGATCTCTCTCTGGTGCGAGCACAGGTGTTGGTAGAGTTTAGTGGCTGACAGGGATACACCGCGTTGCTACAGTGGTACTGCCTACTCTCTCTCTCTGTGGTCCTGTCGGAACTTATTGTCTCGTGTCGCTCAAGGTGAGTCGATTTTCTGAAATCTCAGTCGTCAGAAGCAGGAGAGAATTCGCTCTCTCCAGCTTCTCTCCGTGCAGGATGTTTCGCTGGCAGGTAACTGTTCACGACGCTCGGATTTCTCGCGACAACTTCGGGGTCGATTTTTTCTTTCCAAAGAAAATGTCTAACGAGGTCATTATTCAGGTGTCTTCTGTGAGTCAGTAATTAATATTTCGTTAAAGTGAAGTCGTATCTAAGATCGCGTCTGTGTCATCTGTTTTTTTTTTTCAATGCGTGGCTCACACGCGGAAGACTGCGCATTTTCAAACGTTAATTGCGCGAAAATCATCGCCAGTATTTCTGTCGAGGAAAAATCGACTGTGAAACAAAAAAAAAAGGAAGTCAGACACACGAGGAATGTGTCATCCGAAACGCAGTCGAGAAGCGGACGCGCTATTCGTTAAAGATGACACAGAGAAGCTTGTTTTAGACATTTATCGTCTTTTGTTTGTTGTCGTCGTCGTCGTCGTCGTCGTCATCGTCGTCGTGTGAACGTGTGCGAAAGAGTGAACGCACGCTTTGACGCAGCTTCGTGCGCTGTTACTGTAAATTTTATTATTCCATTGTACAGACCTTCGATCGTCCTCACGACGACGTTACTTTTTGTAACATACATACGAATGTATTCTATCTTGGAGAGCCGCTAATTTGCGACGTGCGTGCAATACGAGCGTGTCCAGTTTGGAAATAGAGCGTGCTCCACTCGATCTAGTCTAGCGTTTAACCCTTTAACCGCGTTCGCGCGCGTTTCGGAAAGAGGTTGATCGTGAAACGACCTGAAAAAAAAGAAACAAGGATAAGCAGATGAAGACATTGTGAGGACAGATTATACTACAAATGATTATTTTATGAGAAAAAGAAAATAAAGAGGAAGGAATTCTCTCACTGTATCACCTGGTTACTTATTACCTCGCTTGATTGATCGCGGTAATTCGCATTTATGGACATTAGGACACCGCGGAGAATGTTGAAACCTCGAACACGTAATTTCATGTGAGGCAATTATTTTAAGAAATTATTCGTCATAACGCTGGAGAGAAATACATAATGAGCAACACAACGCGTCGCCCCAATTTTACGACGAATGCATGTAAGGTAAAGGAAACCGACCAATGTGAAAATCGATCACGCGGGTTTTCTCCAAGAATGATCTATCGAGCAAGAGCGGAATAACGGTTAGGGGGTTAATTCGCTTGTTAACCGGCGATTTGCTCGAGAGAGAAAGAGAGAGAGAGAGAGAGAGACTGGACAACGCGGGACAGAACGGGACGAGACGAAACTAGACAAAACGCGGATTCCGGATACTTAAGCGCGTGTCGTCTCGAAATGAAGGTTACATATCGGAAATTCTCGCGCCCGCGTTAAATATATCGCGTTCCCTCCCTTTCCTCGACACTCCTGTCTGCGCTTTCGAGCTCTCGCTCTAAATAGCGAACTGGAAGCTCTCAGCTGCGTGAGATTCGAAACGCATCTACGCGCATACCGTTCCGAGTGACAAGTGCCTGGAGACCGAAACGTCGGTCCTCACACCCGGTGTGCACCCGCTTTGGTAAACAGCCCGAGCGAACGCAGCTGGCAATAATGTTGCGCGCAGAGGAGGCGAGATCAGGGGCGCGCGATTGTAGGTCGATTTCGCCGCTGCTATATCGTTTGTCAGCTGTGCGAAAACGCGAGCCGTCAATAAATCCGACGGTGGTACCACCGAGCGTGCGTTGGGAAAAACGCGCCCGCTTATTCTGCCGACTGACGGAATAACTACCCGCACAGCACAACGTCTAAGAGACATCTTAAAGATGCCTCTTAGATGTCGGAATGTAAGACGTCTCTGAGATATCTTTGAGACGTCTTTAAGACTTCTTATGTCCTGATTTTAGACGTTGCGTTGTGTGGGTAATTGCACCTAGATTAACTTTCCTCGAGAGCGCGCGATTAAAAGAGTCGCGGCGTGTGTATCCGCGTCATGGTGATACTCGAGAGTTTGTAGCTCGGTTATAACATGCGGAGTAGCGCGTTGACTTCCGTACAAAAGCTTGACCGATGATCGAATTTACCAAAAGCGCAACGCGAATAAATGTAATTCAAGATACGTATATGTCTGTCGTTTCATTAATTGCTGTTGATTGTGCCTTCGAATGCTATTAATTATACCCTGCACGTAACGTAATGAGGACGCGGTAGTATCATAATACTGCTCACCGATTACCGTCGCACAATTACACGGCATTCAACGTTTTTAGTCCATCGTTTGTCATAATTTTGTCACATTCAATTTGCGGCTATTTATTGATTGTTAAAACAAAAGGGAAGTTCGGAATATTTTACAAATGTGCTCAATCGGTTACGAATGTCATTTTATGAACTTAACTTTTTATTTCGACATATTCCGCAAGAATTTTAGGCATTTTCTCGCTTTTAACGTCATTATTCAAGATAGCGAGGAGACAGGTGTCTCCCAAATAGCACAGAAAATTCAGTCGTATGTCATCAATTCTAAGTTTATTTTTAGATGCAAAAAGAATTCTTTTCATTAAATTGAACTTTGAAGAATTCTTTTTGCATCTGAAAATAAATTCAGAATTGGTGACATACGACTGAATTCTTTCTTAATTCTTTTTTAATTCTCTGTATTAACTGGGCTTTCTATGCTTAATTGTTCTTTGCATCAAATTACCGAATCGAGTTTCGCGATACATTCGTTGTATATATTATATTTAACAATCGAATCGAATTTAATCTGTTTCATTTGCAATTATCTTTTTATTTCTTATATATGCTAGAGTTTCTCTCGTCGAAATTATTATTTATATATATTACATACGGGTAAATAATGGTTAAACGGCGTATTCGAAGAGCGAGTGAACAGCGCGCGGTTTGCAGTGCCTAATCGGTGCGGCTCGAAATATATTTATGTGGAACTTTATTACGTGTACGAGGTACAATAACACGCCACGCGGCTTTGTGTATTATGTACGGAATCCTTGATCCGATTTCGATTTCCTATCTATCACTAACACTGTGATATAGTGGGCGCAACTCGAGCATTCTCGCTATTCACCTTCCCTGCACTTCTTCCCTGGTCCCTTCTCGCTGCACTTGTACGCTGCGACCAGATCCGAATGATCGTTTTGTGCGAATAATAAGGTCTATAACAATTTCACGAGCCTCTCGATCTTTCCCAACTTTGCTCCTTGACGTTATCCTCGTTCCCCCTCGAACGTCGACGTTCTCCCGATTACACAAACATTTTAGATTCGCTAATTTGGCACAAGTCTTCGGGAAAATTATTTTCTACTTTGTCGTAGTGTATTTTTGAGTCGGTCATTTTTGAGGAAGGACAAAGATCTTTGTTGATTATCAATTTCTTAAAAATCCAGTCTCCTAAAAATACGCAAAAGCATGTGTTATTATCAAAAGAAAGAAGAGAGGAAGAGATATCGAGAAACATGCGGCAGTACTCCAGTTAATGGGGCGTGTTGTGATAATGCGGTTATCGCACTTTGAAAGCTCTTTTGAACTTGGCTGAGTTTTATGATACCGAAAGTCACGTGTGGGAACGGTAACGTTTGAGTGATCAATAGCTATTGATAAGTTCAACCTGCCACGGCACTTCGACACGTATCCTTATTTATTCAAAATTTCTATTTTTATCCTAAAGAATAAGTTTCCGGAGGAGCAAAATTCCTTTCAAAATCCTCGTCTCTGGTTCGCCCCATTCTCTCTCTCTCTCTCTCTCTCTCTCTCTCTCTCTCTCTCTCTCTCTCT
>NW_022639522.1:60235-90481 GCF_010583005.1 Odontomachus brunneus
TCTCTCTCTCTCTCTCTCTCTCTCTCTCTCTCTCTCTCTCTCTCTCTCACACACATATCAACAAATATCATAATTTGATAAAAAAAATCATAATTTAACAAATATTGATTACAATCAATGCTTTTAAATAAAAAAACTGGCTCAATAAGTTAAACGATTAATCTTATACTGAAGAAATCGCTAAGTGTGAATCATTTGGTGCATCTGGTCTTAAAACGTTCTTAATTCCGTTCATTGTCGTCTCGTCCAATGAAGTTCTTCGCGCCGCTGATTCATCAATAACGAAATCGTATTAAACGGAAAAAAAGAATTGCTTTGTTTTTTAGCTACGTATCGCGAAAATTAAACGCGCGATGCACAATTTTTCGATAAGCCTGATAAAACTTGTTTTGTGCGCGCTATATTTTCGCCGATCTCGACAAGACAATTTCCAGTCTTCATAAAATGTGGCGATTCGGAGCGTTCGTGCACGTATTCGACCTCTTCGTTTTCCAGATTTCGCGTTTCTGACTGCACTCTAATTTTTTTCGTACAATATTAAACAGCGATAGTGATCTCTGCGATTTCATTTTATTCGCGTATACTCGAGCAAGTTTATTATTACACAAATTGATGCAAGCGTGTTTTTTTCACATCGTAAGAACCATCGAGAACGTTATTCACGGCGGTTTGAAAACATATTCAACGTTTTCACATTGAAATCGTTGGAAACGAAGAGAAAAAAACAACGATGTTATCTCGTTTGAATTCGTCTTGGAAGACTGATCTTTGTTTCAACAAAACCGTGGAGAGGTTTCAACGTCCACAGAGCGCGAAATGCTCGCGCGCAAACAATTGTCCAAAGTTACCAGCACCTGTTCGCACTCGACGATAAAGTTGCATCTGAATTGCCGTATTTACACACGCAGTCCTCGAAACTTCGAAGCTCAATGGAGTAAGTCACGTGGAGAGCGCGCAAGATAAAGGCGAGATTAAATAATTCTTCGGTCAACGTAACGAAGAGCGCGCACGCGGGGGCGCGGGTTTCTATCGTAAATAATTCATCGGCAAGCAAATTCTTACCTTCCTTCGGCGATTCTTGCAGGCTTGACTCGCTGTACCGTGACTTCCCGCCGGTTCTCACGCTTTTCTCCTACTCCGTGTCTTTAGAATGCGCTTAATAAGCTGATTGTTAGATATCACGAGATCTCACCGTCATTCCCCCGTAGCCGCGGAGCTGCATTAGCATGGCGCAGCGCCGTTCTCCGCGGGTATATCCTGCAAAAGAGGAAAAAGAATTAAAAAGTGCAACAGGTCAAAAAGGAGGCCAAGTTACTTCGCAGAAAAAAATTCGCTTAGAATCTTTAGAGGCCATTAGGTCACATTAATTATCGCTGTCGCCCGCCTCTCGAGCATGCGCGATTTAGCAACGAGTAGATGTTCAATAAAATTCGCGGTCAGGCAAAGGTTGAAACTCGAAAGGTCGTCACGTTTTCTTTGTTCTCTTTCATACATTGATTTGCTCCTTTTAAAACACGTTACCACTCTTCTTCCTTTCTATTTTGTTTCTCAACAACCTATCTCAATTTTCGAAACTTGAGTGTTGAAAAAGCTATTTCATAAATAACAAAATTTGAATTTTAAGAACTATATTAGAAATAATTTTGAAAATCATTAGATTGTTTCTCAACTGGGAAAGCCCGAGAGACATTGTCTGAGGCATTCAAATAATCGCTGGTCGCACCGAGTCAATAAATTTGCTTTTTATATAATCGTTCATTTCGAGAATTACATGGGGAGGTCACGCGGACAAAAATGTGTACTCGGTGTTCTAATGTTGGGAGGAAAGACGTAAATAGTAAAAAAGGATCATGCGTAGAAGTTCACCTCGACCGCGACTTCTGGTTGGAGGACGAGAGAGAAGAAGCTCGCGGGCAACGACTCGACCCTTTCTCCCCCCCCAACCTTCCCCTCTCTCTCCCCTTTCTCTTGCTGCACCGCTAGCCGGTCCCGAAGCGGACGCGCTCCTGACATATCTCAGGTCTGACTCACCAACGTCTTCTTCTTCTTCTTCCTCTTTTATGGGTATCGTCCCTTTTTAGGACACAGTGCCACTCTCTCCACTTCTCACCTTCCTCCTCCAACTCCTTTTCTATTTCAGTTCCTTCGGAAACATTCGATAATCGCCGTAGCAGCGATACATATCCTCGCTTCCTCTTAATTATCGTCTCGCGACGCACTGTTTCAGAGTCGCCAAAAGTGTGATAGAAGGTGAGGCCGCGGATGAGAGCTCCTCCGCGTGGCCTCGCGAATCCTGGCTGGTGTGCAGCCGGCGAGCAAACTGGAACGATAACGAAGAATGGTGAGCTCCCGTACGCCTGGTGTCAACAACGTCACACCCGCTAATAACGCGGCCAATAACGAGGCCGACGAAGTGTCCTCGTCGCCCGACGGCGTCGACGCCGGCGTCGGGCTCGGCGAGGACGAGAGTCGCGTGAACGGCGGCCCTGAGAACGGCAGCGACGACGGTGTACGCCGCGGCAACGGTGACGGTGACGGTGACAGTGGTCGGGACGGTGGAGGCGACGACGGTGGCACTGCCAACGTCGGATGGAGTCAGAGCGGCCCACCGTCGCTCTCGATGTCGGTCGACCTGCACAATCTCGTGACGAGCACGAATCACCAGGACTCTGGTCGGTACTCGGTGAGTCCGGATCACGCTGGCGGCGCAACGCCCGCCGCCGCTGTCGTCAAGATTGGCTGCTACGACGAGGAGGAGAGCTACGAGGGCTTCGGCTCTGTCGAGGGCGACGCTGACGACGGCCCGGACTCGCCTGGTGGTAGCAGCTCCGCACCGTCGCCCACTGGTACCAGCTCTCGCAGGTGAGTGTTCGATCGAAATTGATTCTCGGGTTTGTCTTATTCCGAATTATCTTATTTCGAATTGTGAGTGTCAAGAGTTTCTGATGAATCAGCGATGTCAATGGAAACTGTCATATCAGGTCGAGTCTATAACTTGACATATAAAAATTAATGGTAACAGGTATTAAATATTTATCTTTCTTTCAAAGAGGATATTTACTTACCAAAAGAATCGACAATTTTTCCGCTGTCTATATGATCCGTTATTAATAATGATGAACATATTTGAACAGATTTGGCTGTATAGTTTCTATGTACGAAAAATTTGTAGAAAAGAAAAATAGAACACTTTTTGCGACTTGATCAAATAATTGGCTATTATTCTATTCTTCATTGTGATACTTTTACGGATCGTGAGCTACGCTTGGCTTTGAACGATTCCCCCGATTGTGCTTGGTTCGATCGCGCCTAATTTGATGTTCGTATAAAGGCGATTGAACATAATTTATATATTACTTATCGTTCTTCTCTATGCAATCGATATGGAAATAAGGTACGAGTATACCCGGAATTCGGAATCGCTTATACGGCTCTAATTTAGGCACGAAGAGAACAAAACCAGCTAGGCCTTTTATTACAGCCAATTGTTTCCTGCCGTTATTCGCTCGATATGTAACATTAGCCGGAATATAACAGATTACTTCCAAAGCTGAATATAACGGGGCGCATGTTAAAATCCATCATACCCAACTCGAAACATGTTCTTTCACATTACGCTGTACAATTTTACGTAAGAGTATAACGCACGTCGCATACAATGTCTATCAGCTTGGAACAATACCGACTGACTTGCTATCTGTATGCGCGAGTCACACGGGTTGCGTAATGATGGAAATATATTTTTACAGGCAGCTTGCGGTACTCACGATGTGCCGAAGGACTCGGTAGGAAGTGACGTGATTTCCTATTAACGGCGTTGCACTGTTACAGCGATGAAAACTCTCTCACGCGTATCTCAAGTTTAATTTAAAGAGCTAAACTAATGTACGATATATTTGGCATCCATCGTTCTAATACGCAAAACGAAAATTCTCAAAATTTTACAAAATTAAACATTTTTGTATAAGAGAATTTTAATACAGTTTCGAAAATGTGTCTGCATATAAGTACGCGCTAATAGGAAATCAGCTTTATAGCCAACGAAATTTGTACAATTATTTAGAAGGATTATTTAGCAATCCCAGAGATGTATTCCTTTCTAGGAACATTTCAAGGATTACGTGACCGCAGTCGAGAGATTCGACGGTGAAATATACGAATGTTTCATCGCCGCCAGTCACTGTGCGTGACGCGTAGCTCTTCGAGTCGCGAAACCAGTCGTTCGTCTCTGCTCCGACAAATTCTGCCGATGCGTAGAGCGAACTGAGTGAGTTCACTTCGTCGTTAACATTCGTATTCTCTTGACTTTGTAGAAATCCGAGGAGCCCAAACTCCACCGTTGGGAGACATTCCTGGTTGCGCACCTCGTTGCGGAGAACGCCCCCTTGGTAAGAGAAAAAGAGATAGAGAAAAGCAGAGAGCGCGTCAATATACACGGAAAAACAAGATATGATGCACATAACCAGAAATCTTTTTGTTGTGAGCAGCACACAACTATATCATCCTTGTTATCTTTGTGTAATGATAATGTATATGGTTAATATGACTCAGTTACTTTGGTACATCAACTATATCAATGTAGTTGCGCACTGAGAGAAAATTAGTTGCTTTCGACGTCAATTATACTCTTTTGTAATTTTAGCCACAAAAATAGTTAGAAAAACCATTAATTGTTTTACTAAGTGTTATTAGAAAGATGGTTCTTTTAATTATTTTTGTGATTAAGATCACAAGAAAGTATAGTTGACGCTAAAAGCAACTAGAATTTTCTCTCAGTGCGCGTAATCTGGTTGTGGCAACCACAAATTGGTTGGGATGACATTTACTACGGATATACTCTGGTTGAAATAACCAGATATCTTCCCTGCTGCAACGCCAATAACTCAGCAATTGCTATGTGACAGTGAGCACATAATTAGTTGTTTCGTATTTTACTACTGAAAGAAAATCTGGTTGGCACAACTGGATTCACGTGTGAGTCAACCTAACTATTTTCTCCGCGTGTATGTGTGCGCATACGCGCGCACGTAACTTCCCGTCCGGCGGAATTTCCGTCGGCGCTGAAAAAGCGCGCGACCAGACAATAACGCGACGTCGCGCCGCGCTGTTTCGCTCCGCGTGGTCGCGGCTTCATGGCGTGCGAAAAAAAGGATCTCGTGGGAAAGCGACGACTCACACGTACGTTGAACGACGCGTCCGCAACGTGTTGCGCGTTTACAGGCCCGCGAGATAAGGAAAGGCGCCCGCGAAATTTCACGAGGAGAGACGCGTCCGTAATCTCGCCGGTCGCATCTATTCGCGGCACACAGAATGACGGAAGCGAGTTCGCGCGGAACGTCGTTACCGAAACAATCGCTTCCTGCTCTCTCGAGCTAGAGGGGCTTGTTAGCGACAGTCGAAATATCAGGCCGAGACGGAGGGAACTCTTGCGTTACCGGCGCTCTCTCGGTAGTCGAGAGAGCCGGCCACTCGAATGCTCATAATGTATTCCTGTGCACGATGAGTATCCAAATTTATGATATAACTCTCTCTAATGATGGTAACTCCAACAGCTCGTTGAAATGCGCGTCGTCTGCGGGATATCCTGGGACGATTCCGACGCGCTAGAAACGTCAAAAGCTATTAAACGTGAATCGATCAGACTTTCTCGACAGTGCGGCATGTATTTAAGCGCGGAACGTCGATTACTCAGCGCTCGCCTTTCGATACACCCTGCATACTTTATACTACGGTACTTTGAGCCACGAGTGACTCCGACTCGACCTGGATCGTCGGATTTGATCAGTAATATGGCATAAGAGCATGTTTGATCGCTGTTTAACTGTCGTCTACGCTAAATGACGCTTGCGGTTCGCTACGGTTGATAAAAAATCGAGAGCTCTTTGCGGTACCGCGCGCATACGCATGTATGTACGCACGTGCGTGTGTACACGGGAAAGAAACTCGCGACTCGTGTAGCAAAGTGGAGCTTCTACGAAAACTCGGTGACGAGAAACGATATCTCTGCTATAGTGGTCGTAAACATTCATTTGAACATTCGGCTGCGTTAGAATTCAGTTGACATGACTAATTGACTGATTAGAAGTCTCTCTCTTTTTTACAGGAATTTTTATGTTTCTACCACAGACTTATAGCCGAATTTTCGTCTGATCCCCAGGCAGCGAAATCAGTTACACGAGCCGAGTATTTTTCCATACATGAAAAACATATATTCGCGTGCACGGTAAACGCGATTACTCAGCGTGGCCGTTTATAGAAACGCTGATTTGGCTTACGATTGCGACTACATTTGGCAGTGAAATTTGGCAGCGCGCGATGACCGCTAGAATACGTTCGAGAAATAGATGCGCATATAGATAAGAATTGGAGATATGATTCTATAAATAATTATTTCGAAATCTTAGGAATTACTACGCACATACAAATGCTGACACAAGTGTATTTTCGTTGTTTGCAGCTCGGGAAGAAAGAGGCTGAGCTCCAACGCGTTAGCGAGGTAAGAAAAGACGAACTTTGATGTCCCGTTGAGGTTTACGCTACGACCTTTCTATTTTCTTATTTTACTTTTCTATTTTATTCTTTTATTTTTGAGAGATTCTCGACACGCCTCTGACCGCCGGCGAGCTTCCTCGTGCGTGTCTCGGCAATTATTACGCTTGATTACTTCCCCTGCGATTTAATTGACGCGCACACGCGAGAGGAAGAGGGCGATCCGCGCAAAAGAAAAGAGTCTCGCTCGCCGACCGTAGGATGATGCCTTTGCACCGACGATAATAATAATTATTCCTCGGAGTCGCTCCTTTCACGGAACACGAATCGACGGACTTTCTAACGCGTGGGTGTGCTTCTTGCGTTACTCGTGTTCTACCCGACGATACACTTCGATATTCATATGTCCTTCTACAGTCGTCATCCGCGACGTGTCTTATCCGTTGGCGCCAAAGCGAGAAGCAATCGGCACCTATGTGCGCGACGACCAAAAATAAAAATAATAAGGAGAACGTACTGTTGCTTGAAATGAAAATCTTTGCAGCTATAGTTTTCATTAATTATTGTCAATTAGTTTTTTATACGAATTATTTCTCTTTGAAAAGATCTACATTTTTATTGAGGAAAACTGTTGCAAACAGAACTTATCCTTTTATTTTTCCAGTCCGAAATATCTAAATTCCCATCACGTGCTTAATTTTTTATTAAATATTGCTGAAAATTGACGAATATTTCGAATCGCGACAAGCTTGCTCTTGAAGCGATGACACGTTTTCTTTCTCGCGGTTATTGTTCGCGGTTGTTTAATATCACCTTTTGAGGACGATCGGAAGACTCCGTTTTCCAGTCCGTCACGCCTTCGCGGAATTCTAAGGAAGTTTTCTGACGACTTTTGCAGCCAGCTTTATCGCAGTGGCAGTTTCAACAGCTCGGGGATGGGCTCGAACTACGATCCCGCGGACGACGTGTACAGTGACGTATCTTTGGAGGACGTGATGGATCTCAGTCACAAAGTGAGTTACACTTTGCGTCTTTCGGCACATGTTATACTCGTACAGCCGTCTTGAATTGAGTGGTCAATCGCGTGAGGCAGCCTCTGCGCCTTTTCTCGCTCGTTCCATTCTGAAAAAGAGAAGAAACGTTAAAGAAGTGCGAGCAAAAAAGAATTCGCGTGCCACGCGAATGTAGTCGACGAAGGGGCAACACGAAAATTCGCTCGTCATTTTTTGAGCGAGACCGCCGATACAATCTGACTTGTAACCTCGTTCGGGGATCCTCCCGCGACAAAATTATCGGTCATTCGTCTCCAACCGAATGTCACACGCAACGTTAGGTATCGACGTCCCGTCGAGTCTTTGAAGGGATCGTCCGGAGTGTCGTCAATGTGCGCGTCGCGTTCTCGACAGTCGTATACCGGCGCATCTCGTTCAAATCATGACAGGAACCCTCAGGACAACCCTTACTATCCCTACTATCCGGCCGGCTACCCGCGGTGGCCGCCGTACGACCCTTGCGCCGCATATCACTATCATTCGGGCGCGTTTTACCCGACGGCGTCGCCGTATTGTACCCATCACGAAGTCGTGAAGGGGGAGACCGCGAGCTGGTGGTCCTGGTTTGCCATCCTGCTCCTCGTCTTCCTCGTAACCGGAATCTGGGTCGGAATTGTATGTTACCGCAAACTGTCCAACGATACTCGGCGCAAGATCGCCGTTTGGCTGGCGAGATTTCCGCTGCAGGTAATCGCGCCCGTCGTCTCCGCGTCCGCACCTTCACGGTCTCGTGAAGCACTTATTCGACCGTATAGTGAAAAAGAGAGAGAGAGAAAGAGGGAGAGAAACGCTGTTGGATAATTAACCTTGGATTATACACACTGACTCTCCATACTGAGAAAAAAATACACTGAATAAATAGTAAATGAATAAATAGTTACTATTTCTTAGATATTTTTGTGCAGTTTTAGATAGCCTGCTATTACATTTCTGAGAGAAGTATTGTCGGACTCGTGATATATTGCAAATCAGTGCAGCGACTAATTTCATTAATAAAAAACTTTCTTCATTAATGAAAAATATAATAATAATCGATAAGACAACTATGAGACTTGATTTCGTCGGTTGATTATATACAGTCGTTCGGTGATGTTAATTAGAGTTTAGTCATGTTATGTTTCTCTCGTCCACGGGAATAATCCAGGGTTAAATGGTTCGCGGTAGGTCTGGGAAAGACTTGCTTTTAATCGTTACGTTCCTTGACGCACGAGAACCGGCACTTCGGAGGAACGGATGGCCTTCCTGCGGAACGCAGCCGTAGAAGGCGGATCTCGTTGCTCGTTTGAGCAACCCATTCTCGAGAGAGAAGGACAAACAGAAACATAATGCAACTTTGCATTTCTTTTCGCCCACTTATGTATAGGGCTATAATCGCAGGGACAGAGTCCCATAGAATGGCTGCGCGATTGCCTCAAGGAAATCGCCCTGACCCTGTCATCCTTTCTCGACTCGTGCAGACCGCGGTGACGAGGACGGCCACGAGAGACACGACACAGAATTGTCGTCCTGCGAAGTTCCTCGAGTGCGCGTCCGCGAACAACGTCGGCGTGCGAAACGAGCAACAGAAAAGCGAGAATTATGGGCTCTCGCACGATGTTAGCGACGAGCTGCCCCCTTCTTCTTTTCCGTCATTGGCGAACATGGAAACAGAGACGTTCGTCAATACCGTCTACGCGGACGACGACGAAGATAAGGACGACGAAAGCGCTGAAAGTAACGACGATGCGATGAGAAGAGATATCGAGTACCAACCGATGAAAAAGCTTGATATTGCCGTAGGAACCGGAATTTGCGTCTCGAAATACGATCGTCGTGACGCGTAGTAGACAGAGCGATACAAGAAAGTTTATTACAATTGGAAAAATAATACTCTAAAATTTAGGAGATTGTAAAGACAATCTAAGTAAAATATAATTACGTGTGGACATTAATGAGAGCAAATATAAATACTTTTCGCGAAGGAAGATTAATTTAAGATTAAGGATATTTCTATAATGATAGTGGAAACCATACAAATTTCTTATGTGGAATTAATGTTTACAGTTTAATAAACTATTTTGTAGTTACTGCAACTAAAACCAAATTACGAGAGCTACATAAGAGTTATTATAAAGTTTTCGTAATCATTCAGTTTTGTTGCAATAACTACAAAATGATTTATTAAACCTATACATTCTACATACAAAACTGGCGTGATTGTCACTTATATAGTTGCCACTACCATATCACTTTTTCGGAATGTAAATGGCGCGTTTGATATTTGCCAAATTCGTTTTCGCATCGCATGGGAAAAATGTCAGGCCGGCGTAATTTCACGTAACGAGATAAATTAAGATATTTAAAAAATTCATATCTTAATTAAAAAAATATCCAGAAAAATATTTACAAGATATTAAATCATATTAAATTATTAAGAAAATGAAATGGTAAGAAGGTAAAGCTAAAAAAGTAAGATAAGAGATGAATGAAATGTATGATGTTTTGTGGAACATTGCAATGTTCCTGCAGATAAAACTAGAGCTTTTGCAAACTGTCGCGTTTGCATTATCAACGATTAAATCGCAGATACCGTCATAACGTCAGATCTCGTGGAAGTTATATCGGCCTGTCCCCGATGTGTCTGCTTTCTGCTATTTCTGGCATGCTGTGTATAACTCGCTTTCTTACCCCAATTTCGATAAATCTCGCGCAAGAAGGACAAACGACTGTCACAACGAACGCATACACGTATATAACAGATACGCAATGACGACGCCGCAACGGGTCGTCAATTAAATTGACAGGTTTGCACGCGTCCATGTAGAAGAAAAAGAAAATTCGCAGGGGAAGATACGAATTCGTTCGTATCACACATTCGAGCACGCGTTTACCATTTCGTCACGAGGAGAGAACGAAGGACAGCTCAATGGCGACGATTTTAACGGCGAGCCTGGCGAGATTCCAGCGCGTGGAAGTATGAATTGCCGTGGCGGCGATCAATCGAACCGACGAAGTTTACGAACCACAAGTCGCGCGATTTCGCAAGCGAAAATTCGTTGCCCGGCGCGACGCGCGGTCTCGCGCGCGGAAGAAAATGCGTCGCATGGCCTGTCCGATGCAATCTGCTGGTTTCGTCGGATGGCCGGGTTGGTCTTTCGTGAGTTTCCTGTTGATCGTTGGATGGGTTGCGTACTTGGTACACGAACTGTACGCGAGGAGAACACCAAGCGCATCTCCGAGCTGATCCACGACGACGGCGACGACGACGACGTCGGCGGCGGTGGCTCGGTAATGTAACACGCGATGAACGAATGCGAGAGACGTCGATTTCCACTGCTGACGCGAAATTGGTCGCGCGATTTCGCAACGTGAGCGTCCCCGGTTACATGACTTAATTTAGCGCGTGCGGAAGTAAATATAACACGGAACTTGCCAAAGGTAGATCTATGCGATCAGAAGAATTCGCCGGTAAGCAGCAGACGGGCGCTTCGCGAGTTTCCGAGACAGCACTGGTTACTGAGATTATGATCGACGATGCCGAGTCGATGTCTGGTCGTAATTACAATGGAAAAGTGATCAGGGGAAATCGGGTCCACTTGGCTCAAGTCATGTTGGTCGTACGGTTCGCGTATATGTGTGTATACAGTATGTATTAATTTATTATGTACCTGTTTATTTATTGTGGGAGAGACAGTGGGAAAAGAATGTTCCTTTCAAGACATGCTCATTATACTTTCAAAAAGTATTCATTAACAAATGTTCCTTTTTAAACATAGAAAAAGTATCTGTGTTGTAAAAGGAGCATTTTACTTGTCTCTCTCTCACGATAAATATAAAACGCACAGCCAACATGATCCTTGGGCCAACTTGACACGGTCTCCCTTACAGCTGCAGCAAATGAAATACATCGCGGAGTTTAACGATCTTAGAACAGGAGCGTTAGTTGGACGAAGGTAATGGAGCGTGACATGTCCGCTGGGGTGGAAATTAGATTTCGCGACGTGATCTTCAATGATGAGAACGACGATGACGATGACGCGCGACGATGATTAATAGCGAGCCCTGAGCGGGGACGCTCTGCGTCAAGTACAATAATTAACGTGTAACGTGCATGTGCGCGCATCGTGCTCCTTATGTAAATGTGCGATGCGCGAGATAAACGTGCACGACTCGTCGGTACTTCGACGTGCTACGTACGCCTCGCAATCGCTGACACACTTGCGGTGATGTAACGGGCAGCGGCGGACGTTATCGTCTCGGAGGACGCGCGTTAGTCTGGAAAGCGTTTACCGACCACAGCGGCGAGCGTCGGCGCGAGACGTTCTCGCGTTCTCATCGCGAATTAAATTTGCAACGTGGCTGCAATAATGCGTCAGGGGCATGTGTCGTTTATCGGCGAGCACTTATCGAGCGCTATTGACATTTGCCTGGCATCGCGTTCTGGTTCTGCAGACGTATAACTTCCATCAGTGACTGCATCTCATTTTTCCTGATCTAACGTATCAAATACGTTAACTGTCATGGGAGTTACCGAGATTATAATTATAATGCGTTTTATTAATTCACTCATAAAGTGCAACTTTCTCTCTCTCTCTCTCTCTCTCTCTCTCTCTCTCTCTCTCTTTATATATATATATATATATATATATATATATATATATATGTGTATATATATAATAAATATTAACAAATGAAAATTTCTTATTTTACATCTTACATCTTGTGTCAGCCTTTGATGTCTTTTTCTTTCTCTCTAATTGATAACAAATTACATATACAGCAATAGAGAGCCAATGAAACGACTTACGGAATATATACATCGTGAATTGCATTTAATTACCATATCTTTGGTGATTCAAATTTCATTCGAGCGTTGAAACACTCAATGGAAATCAGTGTAACAATCAACGTGTTAATATATAAGAAGATTATCCTGTCCAATTCAAATTAGTTCAATTCAGAAATCGGAAATTGCAATTCTTGAAAGAGAGAAGAAAGAGAGAAAATATGTCGCGTCTGTCTCGAACGAGATGCAACACCGACGAGTTCTACTTCTTGAGTCCGCGGCTAAATGCGAACACCAACTTCGCGCATTCACCGTCTCGGAGTAACGCGCTGAAGCGAGTGTTACCCGTCGATATCCATATGGCGATAAAGGAAGACCCGCGCCGCCCGCCGCGTCACCGACGTTTTCCTCGCTCGGAAATGTCGCGGTCGCGAGGAGAGGAAGGCGGTAAGGGCGCGTTAGAGTATGTTCGACGTAACACGTTTGACTGGCGCGGAGTTAGTCGGGACGCGGTATGGAGCGCACAAATAGCTCGGCGGCGACTACTCCCCAGACTCCCGGCCCGCGGTGGGCGATCGGATTGTGTGAGAGAGAGAGAGAAAGAGAGAGAGAGAAAGATAGAAAGATAGAGAAAGAGAGAGAGACGAACATACATACATACGTACGAAGGCACGAGCGAACGAACGAACGAACGAACGAACGAACGAACGAACGAACGGACGAGCAGACCTGGGACGGACTTGGAATATATTCCTGGCGCGTCGAGTCGCGTAGAACGCGGCGGAGGAAGTGCGCGTGTCCCTCGCGCGTGAAGGAAGCCGGGCGGTCCCGAGGCGCCTTTTCGATGCGTATTATCGCGGCGCGGCCGCACGTCGCGACGGAGGCGGCGACGGCGACGGCGACGACGACGACGTTGAAGACGGTGACAGTGACAACAACAACGACGTCGACGACGGAGACGAAGAAAGCAAGAGAGTTGGCGACGGAGTTCGCGCGGGGATGACGAGTGCGCTCGCGATATGGGCGATGACGTGACGCGATAGACGCAACGACGACGAAGACGATCCGGGGAGCAACGAGAGCGACAAACGCACGCGATGGAGCTGAACTTTTGCGAGGAAACGACGGACTCGAGCGATCGCACGTCTTCCGGGGAGGGGCCGTCGTCCGTACCCGGCGCCGGCCTCGAGTACGACCTATGGGAGGGCCAGTTCCAATTTGTGGGACAGCATCAGTCGTCGTCACCGCCAGCGCAGCGGTGCGATCGACCGTCGACTCGTCGCCGCGGGTCCCGGCTCACCGAGCAAGTAAGAGGCCAAAGAGAGCGACTGCGTGCGGCGGGAAGTTCATCGCGGTGTCATTGGAATTTGCATTTTGACACTCGCTGATGTTCGCTTTGAATTCTCTTTGACATCCTTTTTTCATTTCCTAGAATAAAAAATAAAAATAAACTTTACTCACGACGCGGTTACATGATTGCTCTCGCATACGAACGCAGAGATTATCTTCGTGTAGTAATAACGACGGAATATGAACCGGAGATGTGCGAATCTTCGTGAGAGAGTGAGCGAGAAGATGTAAACACTCTTAGAAATGTATTGTGGACCTCATAGAACGACATGTGATTGCGTTCTCTCGATAGAAGAACTCGATATGTGTTAATTTCTCCGACAAAAAGTGAACCTCATTGACATTACTGAGTAATACGTGGTTTCTTTCCGTGGGGGTCACATTAATATAGACTATGCGTCATCTTTGCCAAGAGGCATCGACTGGTCGAAACGACGCATTTCGTACGTTGCTGCGTCTGTCAGAGCGGATGTATTCAAACCATGAGAACGACAAAACGAACACTTTTTTTTCTCCAAATGAATTATCACTTATCAAGACTATCGCACGGTTCCTTTGATCGAAATGATGAAACGCGGAATATGTTTACTTCCCTCGTGAGGACTTCATATGTCTAGTCTAATCGCATTAGATACTTCGCGCTGCTTCGAAAAACGTATACGTGGCTTATTCTAATTATTGGAAAACGTCCTACTGGGAATCGCAAGAAGTCGAGTCGAGCGATATTGTATCTGACTTGTTATCCAATAACCGCCGCCGTCTTTATCGCTAACGATATTCCTCGATAATTTAAGGTGCTGGCTCAAGTGAGATAACCGCGAGGTATATCCGTGCAGCGGCAAATTGAAAAGACGTAATATATACGCTCTTCTTACTGTTCGTACAGATCATCCGAACGAAAAGCCGTAGAATTATCGTAGCGAGGTTCCATTCAATCGTACTTGTAACAATCGTGCCATGACGCTCTGGCAAAATTATTCGTAGAAATTTATCACAGTCACTTTGATTGTGGCATCGATAAATGCAACATTACACGTGGTTGTTGAATTATAAGTTAATTATACATAATTATACGCGCTAAAATCTTGTTCCGATAATTCAACAGCTTTTGTCACATGAGACTACGTGAAAAGTGATAGTTTCGCAGTACTATTGCTTTTCAGAAAAGCGCGCTCGACTATGCGTCTAGAATATTCATACAATATATTATTATGTTATCTGTGGGAAGGCCGCGAACAGTATCCTGTTCACTCCCATTGATAGTCGCGGCAGCGTGGGCACGCGCGCAAGAGCTACTCTTAAACGGCATACGCGTTTCCTTCAATACACTTTCTCCGCGCAATTCCGCGCCCACGTAGCAGCAGTACGCGTTTACACGGGCGCTGATCGACGTGGGATTTATTTACATCCCTGAGCAGCGGTTCGTGACCGGCCTTACGGCGGCCGGCACCCTGTGGATCTTGAAATTTTTCTCTGTAACGGAACACACGGTAGAATACATGTAAAAATAACATATATTCGCGGCTTCTATTAGAAAAAAAATATACTTTTTAAAAATACTCTCTGGAATTCAGCGAGAATTGCGCAGAGGCGAGAATTTATCGAGTATAGCTGATGTCTTAAACTGACAACTTCGATTTGATATTAGGTTGGTACAAAAGATTTATTCTCGTAGGAAGTTGGATATTAGAAGGAAAATGGAAAAATGGGAAGTCATTAGATGTAAGAAAAATATTATATTGATCTCATTCATTTTATACGTAGTAATAATTAATCTTTCGAGATTGGATAATTTTTGTTTTGTATTTTATTTGACAAACACGACAAATCTTTTACACCAATCTAACACATTGACGTGGGATCGTTGAAAATAATTTAGATTATAGAGTATGAGTTCTGAAGTGTAACGTGATCGAGATTACTCACTATGTTTCACGAAACGTTAAACTTCTCTTCTTCGTATGCTGCAGGTTCAAATGATCCAAGAGCAGATGCATGCTTTGGTGGATACTAAGTCGGTCGGTGAGGAGAGGTATGCTCGAGCGAAGCAGGAGAATGCGACGTTACAGGCGCGCATATTGATGCTCGAGGAAGCGGCCAAAGATGCGGAAACGAGAGCAGAGGAGAGGCTTCAAGTAGGTGTCTCACCCGTATCCTGTAACGTCGTGTTCAATTAATTGCGAATAAAGATAGCGGTGAAAAACCGGGATAAGATAACAGGATAAATCTCTTTCCGTCGCGTTGACTTTAAACACAAAATCGTGTTTACAGAAAGAGATTTACAAGTCACAGATTGTTTTATAATCCACGCTCCAGTCGAGAGTCTGAAAAAGTGAAAGGTGCTGTAACAAGACTAATTGCGACTACGACTTGGAAAAATTTCACGCAAATGAGACTCTGTTTCGAATTCCATGCGTTGGCAGTTTTAACTTAAGTTAACAAAATTTAAGTTAAGAAAATATTTGCAGTACTTTTTTCTTAATCTTTCACAGGCTGAGCAACGAAGGCATCGAGAATGGGCGTGTCGTTTGGAACGCGAGCGCCAGTTACAGCTAGAGAACTATGCGATCAAGCTGCAAGCGGTGGAGCTGGACAGCTCTAGTCTACGAGACGAGATCGCGCGAGTTCGCGAACAGCTAGAGAGAGCGCGGACAGATAAGACGCGGCTCGAGAACGATCTGCAGGAGGCCAGGAGGGAAACAGACGCTGCGCGCGAAAGTGAACGCCACGCGGTGAGCCGAGCGAACGAGGCTCATCATCTGCTCGAAGCCATGAGAGAGGAACTTTCCTTGCACACCGAGGATCAACAGAGACTCGAGGAACTGGTGCAGCAGGTGGCTCAGCTTCAAGCTCGTAATAAGAGTACGTTCACCGTTATAGTTGCGTGTGTTTAAACCAAATAACGCGAGCCTCTCCTCTGATTTCTATTGACGTTCGGATATTTTTGCTGTGAAACACGTAGCTTACATTAACAAGAACTAAATGAATACAATTGTGATGACAAATGAATGGATATAAATAAATATAAAATATCTATGGCTTTTAAAATTAAAATAAATTTGTGACTTTTAAAATCAAAACCAAATTTCGACGAAGTGATGAAGTTGAAATAAATTTCTAATCTGTAATTACATAAGGTTATATTGCCTAGTAGTAAATCATGCAATTTAACACAGTAGAAAGATTAACTTATCTTCTTGATAGCTGATCATGTTGTAACATCTTGCACATGATTTCGCAGGTTTGGAAGAATCTCGGGACGAACTACAGGCCGCTGCAGCGTTGCAAGCAGGTCGTGAACTTTTAATGTTAAATCCTTGCAATAACAGCGCCGAGAAGGGACCTAGTCTCGCCGTAGAGCTGTTAGCCGGCATGAATCCAGATCAGGTACTCTATCCTTGTCGTAATGTCAGATCGATTAGAAAGTCTAATTTTCTATAACAATTTATCGATTAGTGGTGAATAGAGCATAATGAGTCACCTGCTAATCCATTGTACTACTGGCGCTATCGTCGTTTGATACAGTGACTGGTTAGCGATCGCGAATAACCACCTCATTAACGCCGACTTTCTAATCGTTTCACAGATAGACGGCCAAAGATTCGAGGAATTCGGCGAACTGTGCACGATGGCTGAGGTATGTATCACAAGTTAAATCGGATGAAATCAAGTTGAATCAAATGAAGTAAAAAAGTTAGTCCGAAATTTCACCAATCGCTGCGTTCTCAGAGCAACTCTGAGTAAATCATTGTTATTGTATTGCAGATGAAGCAGGCATTGAAGGAACAGCAAGAAGTGAATACACAGTTGAGAACGTACATCGACGGGATCCTGCTGAACATTGTGGAGAATTATCCCCAATTGCTGGAGGTGAAGCAAACGCACTGAAACGTAGCGCATGTAGAGAGCCTATTATCCTCGAATCCTATACTCCGACACTTTCCGAGGCGGTTGTACGTTAACTCTCCTCGTCGAGTCAACGGAGGAGATCGAGTACTCTGCTTCGAATACTCCCGGCCGATATACATTTCTATTTTATATAACAATGTTTTTTAATACGAAATTCTGTCAGCGCGAAAGAGGTAGAGAGCGCGTCGGATTCGTTCGCGGAGGGAAGTCAATTTTAACCAGAAGCCATCTGTTACTTGATCAAATGTCAAGTTGATGCCCGAGCGACACGAGAGAGCCTAAGAAACGTCGGGAGGATGTTTAATGAACCGGGCCGTCCTCTAGATCTCTCTCGACGACATCTCCTTGATCCTCGCGTCGTTCAGGATCGGAATGTGTACTCGTTTTAAAATCCGCCCGATGAGCGACGACGACGTTGACGAGTTAACTCCAGCTCTGTAGTGCTATTTGCAAACACATAGCTTGAAACGGAAACTAATTCGAGATGCGTGTTTTTAGATCGCTCTGCATAGCAGTCTTTATCCCACCGCATCGTGCGCGTAGATTGATCAATTTTTTTTGTTAATATTTCGATAATTGTCGCGTAGTTCCTCTACAAAATAGCGGAGGATTTTTCTACTTAAATTCTACAAGTTCTACTTGTTACAAAGGGTCGAACATCTAGAAAATCTAGCCAG
Organism: Odontomachus brunneus; assembly: GCF_010583005.1. Classification (NCBI taxonomy): domain Eukaryota; kingdom Metazoa; phylum Arthropoda; class Insecta; order Hymenoptera; family Formicidae; genus Odontomachus; species Odontomachus brunneus. The sequence continues at coordinate 78,478 of NW_022639522.1, forward strand.
TTTGCACTGAGAAAGTAATATTTGGAAATTTATTTGCGGGATATAAAGTTTATTCATAGAAATAAATTTTATATCCCACAGATAAATATTCAAGTAATTCTTCTTTTTCTCTTTCTCTCTCTCAGTGTATGTACATCACTTTTACATACATATACTAAGAAAAAAACACTTGAAAATTTATTTGTGGGATATAAAGTTTACTCACAAAAATAAATTTTATTTCACAGAATTAAACTTTATATATCCCATAAGTAAGTGTTCAAGTAGTTTCTCCCAGTGCGTATAAATCATTCTCATATATATGTGTTGAGAAAAAATACTTGAAAATTTGTAGAGTATAAAGTTTATTTCACAGAAATATTTCTGTGAAATAAACTTTATACTCTACAAATTTTCAAGTATTTTTATTCTCAGGGTACATTTTACATTATATGCACCATACATATATGCAATACACATCGTCTCCTCGGATTTCGATTCGTGCCGATTAATCACTGCCGCAATCACAAGTTTTTACCGCGAGTCAACGTTGGTCGTTACCAGGGCGGTGAACGAATCTCGATCACGTTAAGTTTTTTCTTCGATTGTATTGCCGTCGAATAGCTTGTTAAAAGAGTTACCTAGGTGAATACGATACACGCGATATGTGACAATGGAGTTTACATGACTGTGCGATGTGTCACGAGAGCTGTGATGCGTTTATAGAGTACCTTTTAAATTAAAATTTAGTGTCGCAACACACACACATACGACACACAACCAAGACATACCTATAATTATATAGGTGGAAATCTTGTATTCTAGGTCTTTATACCGAAAGTTAGTAAAATTCTAATTAAATGGTTATATTTTGATACTCGTTGTTCTTCCTCCTTCCCTTCTCTGCCATTCAGCCACACTGTGTGAAACAAATGATTATTCAACTCACCGGAGGTGATATCGTTTGGAGACAAAACGGCACGATCTTTCTTGTTGGCTTTCCGATCCATCGTCAAGTTGCGTTATTCGAGAGAGTTCTTGCAAGACACACCTTTGCCAAGATTCTAAACTGCAAAGCGTCGTTTTTGTGGTTAGATCAAGTATCAATCTGAAAATAAAATAATTTGACTCACCAGGGAGGTCGTAGCGTTTGGAGACAACACGGCATGATTTTTCTCGTTGGATTTTTAATCCACCAGCGAGTCGTATCATTCGAAGAAGAATCCGTCCAACACATTTGTCGACGTCGTACTAAAGTATCATTTTTGCGGTTATTTCAAATATCAGTTATTTCAAATGTAGCCCCAAATTGCCGCTACGAGACGCCACCATCCGCGATAAAAAAAACGAGGTAGTAGTACGAGTCAACGGCAGGTCAAACGTGCCTCATTTTCCTAGTAGTAGGACTCGACGGCGAAGCGGACGACCTGTTCCCTGTCAAATAAGACGGGACTCCGTAGCAGGTCAAAAGATTCATTATTTGTTCTCATCTGCGCGATTCGACTCGAGCAGCTGTTTGTGACTCTTCTCAGACTTTTCGCCAGCGATTACGGAAGTTTTGGCCGATGCATGTTGGCGAAGTTAAACCGCGGTAGCGCCGCGAGAGCACGCCAGGCTCGCGTTGGAAGGCTCGCGGTGTCCTTCTGCGGATCCTCGAGGAGGAGTAACGAGGCGAGCGGCCAAGGAGTTCAAATGTTGTGTCGCGTGTATCGCCTGCGCCTAGCTAGTAAGAAACCGGACAAATCCATCGCGAGCTCTTTCGGCCTCATCGCTACGCGTTAAGTGTATGCGTGTTCCGCTGCGCTGCACCTGCCAGTCAGTTCGCACCTCGAATTTCATGATTTAACCACGAAATCTGTTACGCTCCAGGCGGCGCGAATGCCGAGAGGACACACGTAATTCCAACATTGCTTCATTATATCATGTATTCCGCTTGTAACGGAACGTTTTCCGACACGTTTGACAGTTTCGAGTGCGCGGACACGTTCTGAGCTCAGCTGTAGTTTGTGCAACTCTTGGTTGTTTGAATCATTTGGCCCTGCATTATCAGAGACATCCGTGTAAGGCCTACTAAACTGCTCCCACCTGTGAGATATACCAATGTCCTTTTGTGTTTGCAGATGCAGCTACATGCTTAGATGCAGGTAGAGAAGTTCATTAACAAAACGGCATGCTTGTAAGTGTGGCCGCGCACTGTCACGTGGGATGAATGAGGAAGAACTATTGAAACGGTCTGCCGCAGAGCGCGATAGGATTTTCAGCTGCTATGACCGCGGTAGGGAAGGAGCTGAGATTGATCCCTGGGAGGATCCTGCCTACGAGGTCTACCATACTACAGACAGATATGGATTTATACAGTGTGTATTTGTGTTCATTTAGAATTACAATAATATTGGCTGCTTTCAGCAAGGGAAGCTACTGTATAAAATTCATGAATCTAATTAGTATATGCTCTTAATCTTGGCTGAATTTAAGAGTATACACTAGTCAGATTCACAAGTTTTGCAACAGTTGCAAAGTAACTTCCTCTGCTGGACACAGCCATTGAGTTACAATGTATTTATTAACAATTTCTTTCTCCCACAGCGATAAGAGATTACCACAGAAGCCGGATCCGTACGAGGTCAAGCTGCATCATGTGGAGATGGAGAGACTGAAAAAATGGGAGAAGATGACAAAGCAATGGGACAGTGCCTCGACCAAGGAGAAGCTGCGGCGTAGGATATACAAAGGGATTCCCAACAGATTTCGCGGACAAGTATGGTCTCTCCTTCTAGGGATCAAGAATCTAAAGAAGGAGCAAGCAGGCAAATATGAGGAGATGCTGCAGTTGGCCCGTCAATGGTCTACGGAGATAAGACAAATCGATGCCGACGTTGCAAGACAATACAGAGATCACATTAACTATAGGTACGTGTGTATATGATATGAGCAGATATGAACTTATCAGCAGGCGCGTATCTGAAAAAAATTGATTTATTTATTATCATTATTCTTTCAGGGAGAGATATAGCATAAAGCAGAAGTCCATGTTCTATGTACTGGCTGCCTATAGTATGTACAACATGGAAGTAGGATATTGCCAAGGAATGTCCGTGCTAGCTGGTTTGCTGCTGCTCTACATGGATGAGGAGGACGCGTTTTGGGGCCTTTCTGTGTTACTCGCCGACAAAAAATATAGCATGCACGGTCGGGCTCTCTCTTATAGCAAATAATTCCTTAGCGACGCGTGTTCACTCCCTTTACGGGCGACGTTATATTTTCTTTCTCGCTCTGAAGGGAGGAATATCGATTGTCTAGTTATTGCCCATAAGTTCGTGAATGCGGGTAAGTTGCAAGAACGAAAGCTTATCGATGACAAAAAGATCCGTTCGTCGTTCCCGTGTAAATTTATCACACGGGCGGGGGAAAAAAAACGCATGCACAATATAACCGCATGAATGTGAAAGGTCAAGTCACAAGCGTGTTTACAAACTTCCGGGCGATATTGACATTTAACGTATCGAGCGTATCGAGTGTGTATTTGCGCGCGCAATAACGTACTTTTATTGTAGGCTTCTACGTGGATGGTTTTCCAAAATTGAACCGATTCATAGAGCACCATGACAAAATAATGAACAAATTTCTGCCGAAGCTGAAACGGAAGCTGGACAAGTGCGGCTGCGACTCTATATTATACGCGTTGAAGTGGTTTTTTGTTGTCTTTCAGGAGAGAGTAAGTTCTTCTATTTTCTCTTCATCTTCCGTTTCCTCACGTGAATCTTTTTTTCTCTTATACGGTACCGCTCCTTTCTCGCGGAGGAGAATTTTCGGCGACGCGAATTCTCGGCATTTAATTCTCGATACACATGAATGATACTGTCCCGCAGACACCCGTTAGTCTCGGCCTCCGCATTTGGGATATCTTTCTGTTGGACGGCGACCGTATATTGCCAGCCATGGCATATACTGTGATGAAGCTGCATAAGCGCTTCCTAATACCGATGGAAAGCCTCGACGAGTTCTGCAACTACCTGCAAATCAAGCTAGAGAAGGATTTCTACTTCGACGACGACACCGTGATCAGCACGATGGAACGCAGTACGGAGGAGCTAAAGCGTGCCAAATTAGACTATCCGGGCCCGCCGTTGCCACACGAGCTACCGCGTTTCCCATTCGGCACTTTCAAGGAACCCTCTTTTACCAGCAAGGTGAAACATTTGTACGCTGAAAACATAAAGATATGAGTTAGAAGGATTCATCATTTTCTGCAATAAATTTTTTCGAAAACGGAGAGACGTCTTGAGTCGCGTGAGTTTTATTTTAGACATCTGACTCATCTTTTTATGAGAATTCTGATCGGCTATATTAGTTACCGGGCACTCGTATTAGTCACTGCAACTCTCGATGTATTTTTTTTGCAGTATGTCGATTGTGCGCTGAATGATGCATTCCTTTCTGTATCACGATATTCCTGTTTTCGATAGCAATTTCACTAGACGCGATAGGCTTATGTCCGTTTCGTTTGTCAGGTTGGAAGGCGCAGCGAGGAATTTAGTGAGGCTCAGCATGTAATGCGAGAGTCTGTGGCGCAGCGCAGGGACATGGCGCTGATTGACGACGGCAGGGAAAGTACTACACCCGTCGAGCCGACCAGCGGCCTTGGCGGTGAGTTTAGAGTTAGCCACGAAACGTTACACGACACTAGCACGGACAGTATGTCGCGCGGCGAGCGTAGCAACGACGATGCCGAGGATGACGACGCCGTGAGCGACGCCGACGATGATTCGGCCATTTGGACAAAAATTACCCATAGCACTAGATTGTAAGCGAGAGAGGCGATGGTGGTTGTCGCCTCGCGATCGACTTCCTGCCCGCAAAGTTCTTGCTCAAACGACATTCGATATGTCGAACGTAGGTCTGTAGGGAACTCTTTTTTTCCTAGAAAGCCTTTGCCAGATGTAAGCCTTCGAAGATATCTTTAGCGAGATAATACGTTCCGTAAGGTAGCATTGTAAGATAGTTATCATGTACGATAACAACAAAAGCGGCCTGCGTCCCGCGTGCGGGAACGCATCGACGCGTGTGAGTACCGGTGGATATTTTTTTAAAATAGTGTTCGACGGTGTTCAGCTGCGATTGTGCTCTGGATCGTGAAGCGGCATTTAGTCGGAACTTCAAAATGATGGTTCCCGACGAGTCACGTCCGTGGCGGCGCGTGTACGCTTCGCTTTCAGATGCGCCTCTCGCGAAAGAAGTATCCGTCAATGAGTTTCTACGATGAATTTCTTCTCGTTTCTGCATTCATATGTTTATATTCAATAAACGTTGCAAAATCGACCAAGCCAAGCCTTGTATAATTTAGCGCAACCCGCTCTGTCATTTCTGCACAATTCTGTGCGAAATTGAGATAAGATATCCAACCTTATCATTGCAAGTCGACCACGCTTTTCCGGACATTGTGTGAATAAGCGATACAACTGGTGAAAATAAGCAATACTATTATTTTTTTCGTAAAACGTAAATACGTACTTCTTACTAAACTCACTGTCCATCTTTCGAATACTGTGACCAGCTCATGTATTCGAAATTTATATTTTTCGTTCGAAATTTATATTTTTTATCTTGAAAATCTCAATTTTATACGTTAAAATTGTTACGCGTGAAACATTCGTCTAGTTTCCATTCTTATCTTCACTTTTGGAAAGTAAATATTACACATATTTGTCTTCATACATCAAGCATCATATATGTGTTTCGTATTATCATCGTATTGTCATATTATCTTAGTTTTTAGCGCTTAAAAACAGTAATTTTGAATAAGTCGGGCATCTTCGCACTATTCTACATTTCAATAGATACTCAGTACATCGGATCCACGCATATATACATTGCGTTCAAAAATGATTGTTCAAAAACGCGTCTCTAATATGGGTTTATCTGTGTTCGCAGGGAGCAAATTTTCATTTGATCCAAGTCTGGACGATGGCGCGTCTCCTAATGGTTCTCGTCGGTCGCTAGCCGAAACGTCAGTAACGTCAACGGCGGATCTGTCGGTCTTCAGTTCGGCGACACGTTCTCAGGCGCTGGACAATAGCCTCGACACGCAGAGTAATATTTCGAACGCGAGCTCGGGCAGCGGCGGTCTGCCGACGCCGCGGGCGACGCCGCATCAGCCCAGTCCGGATGTGGTTCGTATCTACGTGCCGTACGCTTCGCCGGCGGCCTCTTTCAAAGACGATTTGCCGCGCACGCTACCGCGCTCGCTCGACACCAACAAGATCCGTATTCGCGTTGACCCAGACAAGACTCCGATCGTGGAGAACTTGAAACCGTTCTCGTTGGAGAGTCCGGAGGTAGAACTGGACTTGAAGTAACAAGCCACGAGTGAGTTAGTCGCCGGGAAGAACACACGGAGATTCCTTGTCGAGTAGACCGAGACAATGAAGTTCGAATATAAGCCATGAGTTAGTGATTCGGTGTACGGGGCGTCCTGGAAGTCGCGCTTTTTCAACCGTGAAGATCGGCTGGGTTTCATCCCGCGAAGAGATCTTGGTTTTTTTGAATTGTCGTAAAATTTTGGCGCATCTGCGCACGAAACCGTGTTCTCTAAAATAAATAACAAAGATCATCGATTCGGTGGAATTCTTCGAATCTCGTTTCGATGGAGGATCGGTTGAAAGGCTTGATCACTGAGAATCTATTCACGATCTGAAACAAAGTTCGAGTCAGTCAAGATCTAATTTGACATAAATATGCTTCGTCTTATGTAGAGATGCAGTTCTCCTTTATAATTATATTACGTTTGAATATTACCGTCGTGAAAAATAGTATTTGGTAATATTCCGATTTGTAACACAAAATATATATTTTTTTAACATTTTATTTTATTTTTAATTTTATTTGTAACAAGGATTTTTCTTATTCGTGTATCAGCTACAGCAAATTGACACCGAAAATATAGAATTTCTATTTAGTTGCTTAGACGGACGATCGCTGAAGAATTCTCGCGGAGAGACATAAGCGTGACTCCCGGCACATTCTGTAAAGGTACACCGTGCGTTACACAGATATACAGGTGTGCGCGATCGACGGAACAATGACAAATACGAGATCTATCGCGTTAAATCTTTAGAGATTTCTTTATAGAAAGCGTCAATTGCGAAAAGTTGATATTTAGAAGCGATGCGAGAAAAAGAAAAGAAAGAGATTAATACGACGTACCGTTTAGAATGTAATCATACATACCTTACAAAAAATGTAATCTTTAAATACCCGTTATCTCCTTATAAATTACATTTCGATTTGCGAAGAGTTGTAAAGTTGTAGGAGAGAATTATAATTACATTTGAATTGTAGAATATACCGGGAAACACGTTGCGATTAATTACATTCCAACTTACAAAAAAGAAAAAAAATTGCAAAAAGATCTCTCAGATTTGTTACAAATATATATGTGTGTAAATTTCAATTATCGATTTAAAGACATCCAAATAGATCAGACAATTATTACACTTCAACTCGAGAAAGTTGAAACGAGAACGAAGTGTAGTCGCTACGTTGCGGCCTAATTTATGTTCATTTATAGCCGAATAGCCGAACACTGCTCATTGTATCACACATACGTTTGTATTTGTTACACGCAGTCTTATATCTGCAATCGTCGATTTGTTTTTTTTTCTTTGTTCGATTTACGCGAGAAAAAGAGTGCCCCGTGAATGACGACGTGTCTTCTCACCGAGCCGAGATAACGTCGCTAAATAATCGGATCACTATAAAGATCTAAAGTAGAGGATCACATTGTACATAAGCACATGTATCTAGAGACAAATTCATTTCTCACATTTACCTACTGCGGAAAATCCATTTAGATACATCAGTTGAACAAACGATAATTTATATGCAACTATAACTGTCCTGAAACTATAAATTGTCCTGAAACTGATGCAAGTGAATCTCATTATATTACGCGAGAGAAAGTAGATAATTAGCAAAATTTGTCTCTGGACGTGGCGCGTTTCGTCGTTAGAATTTCCAGTCACGACACGTCGTTTCATACTTCGTTTAGGTGAATTTGAGAAAAGAGTCTGATGATGCGGCTTGTACGAAATCGTCTTCTGAGCAACTATATGTTTGTATTTAAACGAATTTATTCTCGTTCATACTTTCAACGATATGACGGAGTAACGTTGCATTTACGCAATGTAATACCGTCTTATCGCACACGTTCGCCGCATAAGCCAGTTACATACCCGTCCTCATGAGGGAAAATTACTTTAATTGTAAACATATAAAATTATGAAAAGATTGTAACGGCTCTATCAATTAAACAAATTTAAGATATTTAATAAGACAATAAAAAGTGCCGATGTTATAAACTTGTAATCCAACAAAAAAAGTTAACAATGAACAATGTTTCAACCGTATAATGTGGCCCTTTTCAGTCAATTATACTCTAACGTTAATTCATGTAAAAATTTTAACCACGCCTGATATAATGATCTCAAGACTCTTTGGACCATAACTAACACTGCGAAAGATATGAGAGCGCCACAACTAACTTTGAAGAATATGCGAGCGACTTAATTTTGCGAACCATGTTTTTTTTTTATAAGAATTAACATCAGAATAATCGGTTGAAGAGGACCGCATCATACGGTCGAGACGTTCCTCATTGTTAACTGTTTTTTGTTGAATTACAAGCTTATAACATCAGCACTTTTGGCTTTTTATTGTCCTATTAAATATCTTAAATTATTTTAATCGATATGCCGGAGTATTATTGCGCTGCCTTGGTAACGTTAAAACGTTGTCACTTTATTTTACTTTTAAGTTGTGCCCCCATCCTCTCTCTCTCTCTCTTTTATGTTTTTTTTAATTCATACACTGTAAGAGATATACTTTTGTACATACGCATAATATTTAGAGAAAATTAAAAAGAAATGAAGAATAAGAAAGGGAAGACTCTGTGTCAAGAAGATCCTCAGATCAGTAGCTATCGAGTTCGGACTCTCCGTTGTAGAATGTGAATACTGAACAGTTCGCTCCGTGTGTCGCGTATTACACCGAGTATTTGTATTATTATTATTTTATAATTATTATTATTTATATAAACTCACGAGGCGTCGCGCGTTTCGATATGTGTGTGTATGTGTGCCGTTCCCTTGCTTTCGATCTCGAGCCAACATTCCCAAACGCACGCGCGCAGTATTCCTCAATATACAAATGTACATAGCCTTCCGCGAAGCCTAAGGAGAACGAAAAAGTCTTATCTCCCCATTTGCGCGTACTTGACGCTCGGACTCGGCTACACAAATCGATTGTTATATACTTAATAGAGATAGCGATAGTAAGCGACGTTGGTTGAATAAATATTGAATGTTGATCGTATGGATCTTTTATCGTGTTACGCCGGAAACGAGATTGATAGGATTTTTAGAGAGCGATCCACATTTGCATGGTGTGAACCCTCGACTCTTCGACATTATTTTTTAACATGCTCGGAACAGTTGTAACAACGACGGCCTTGTGTCCGCGATCTAGCTCCCCTCCCGTTGCAGCTCTTCGACTTCGCGATAAAGAAACACGGAATTGCATGCGCTCAATCGCGAGATACGATCGGCGTTTAACGAAGTTCTTTCTCTTAAGTCGGATTTCTTCGCGGAACAACTAATTCTTCTACATAACACTTTTAAGATAATGCGATCGATATATCAACGATAACGTTATAGCGATTATCATCAGGAAAATAATAAAGAGCTTGGACAATAGATATAACGGCGATTGGTGTTACAACGCGTTCACGCGCTCGCTTGAAGAAATCAAACTCGATAGCCAACAATCTAAATCTTTAGGACGAAATAAGATGAGATAAGAGACTTTACGATATACATATATGTGTATATATATATGTATATGGGAATTGTACATTTTGTGAATTAACATTAGCGGCTGTTCCCACCACAATGACGTTTTTTAGCGCGTACTCACAGATCTCGCTGTAGAACTATCTCAAGTGTTTTCGAAAAAATACATCATTATCGCGCAGAGTTGTATACATTGTAAGATCGGCGGTGTGTCGTGTATACACCTTGTCGGCGAATACGTGATCCCTGATTGCGTGGAATGATTATTCGCTTCGCGTCAGGTTTAAACGTGCTCACGTTTTATTTCTCAAGAGAGAGACACAAACTAATCTCCGGAGAAGCAATGACCAAAACTGCTACCGCATTTGTTCGAGCGCGAGATCGATTTCCCTTAGGTATATTATATTAAAGTACGGTATATTAAAGTAATACACTTAACTCAGACACGCGAGAAGAGTACAATTTATTACTTTATTACTAAGTCGACAGCGCGAAATCGTTACTTTGTTAACGCCTAGGAATATTTTCGGGCATCGAGAAAGAGAAAGTCCTCGCTTCAGTAGATCTGACTAGCAATAATTGAGCAAACATCGATTAGGGATACAGCGTGTCCCAGGATTAAATTGTTTACTTTTCGACGATAGACCGCGAAAATTGGATTTTTTCTTGTTATTAGCTTGATCGAGAAAACAAAATTCATTTGCTGACGAGAAAATTTTGATATATTCGACTATGATTTCGCACGTTCTTTTTACGATATGAAATAAAACGATCTCGATCTTAATGATGCAAATTGTCTTTGATCTCTCGACGAGATACTTTAACGGAGGCTCGATTAAACGGCTCTTCGGATATCTAACGCCGAGAATACCCAATAACGAAAGTAAATTGCTGCCGATCGCCGATCGAACTCCACGCTTATCCATAAGAATAAACACGATTCTAATCGTGGGACGCGCTGTATACACACAACCCTTCTGTTCATTATTCACATTCAGCCAACCACTTTCGTGTCCGGACGTGAGTTATAATAATAGTTCAAACTTCATTGCCTGAGGAGGAAGAATAAGTGTGTGTGTCTGTACAAACACTCTTAAAATCGTAGCGCGAGTCAATATTTTTTTTATACGTGTGTGTTGTTAGCAGCCGGGAGAGACGTAGCTTTAAGCTCTTCCCGCGTTACCTTTCACCCGCTGCTCTCCTTCTATAGAGCACAGTATATAAATATAAATATAAATATATATATTTATATATATATATATATATATATATATATATATATATATATTTATATATATATATATAGGAAGACATTTGTGAAAACTGACGAATGCAATACTCAATTAAAGATCCTACCGATTACTGATGCGAGACGCACTTGTAAGCCGATTAATTGTCGAAACAATAAAGTCTTAATTGTCAACATAGCAAAAATACATCTCGCTTCTTCTTCCAGCATCACTTTTTATTGCGCAATCATGCACCATTTGCTCCAGTTTTGGTTATTCTTAATACGTATCTATTTATCCTGATTGTGTAGTTTCGATCTGGAAACCGATGCAGGATCTATCGAGGCTATTGTGAAGATACAACGTTCTCGAATATGAGATCAATAGTATATAATAATTTTGTAGTTGCAAAATTAACAGATAGATCAGAAATTTACGTTAGAAATTTAATGTTACTCTACCGATTTCATTATAATAAGTATAATGGTACTATATCTCACAGCTATGTCTTAATTGAAGATAGTGAATAGATAAAGATATTTTTAATCTTAAGAAAAATACTTTCTATATTGAAAGCTTTTCCGAATTATTATTCTCCCAGTACGAATTGCGGTACTGAATTTTAGATGAAATATGAGTTTTAGAACAGAACATTTTTACATAAAAATATAAGCTTTTGTTTGTTACAAAAAATGCATGCTTCAGGGAATGTAACGTATTTGTCCTTATCCATTTTATTACCTTAATCACGATTATCTCGAATGATCCTAATCAGTTCACTTTATCATTACGACGATATCAGAAAGTGCTATCACAGAGATCGATTAGTTTCTTAAAAAATTTGCGCGGGTATGTCTTAAGATGACAAAGTAATATATGTTATTTCATTTCATGATATATATATATATATATATATATATATATATATATATATATATATATATATATATA
>NW_022639522.1:90491-116501 GCF_010583005.1 Odontomachus brunneus
ATATATATATATATATATATATATATATATATATATATATATATATATATATATATATACACGAAAAATTAAGTCAACTCATCATGTTTCCGAATGTATTTCTATTTATTATATTTCCTATGATTCAACGTGATGTTACCTCGAGGCTTAGACCTTCATTCTGAGCACTCTCTAATTGATAAAAGAGAGATCAGAATAAGGATCTTAATATGTCATTAATTCACCGTTCGTGCACTTTTCCAATAAACTTCGCGATAAAAGTATAGTACATGTTTTACATTTCTTCCGCAAACACGATTCAAATAATTATACGTTAATAGTTATACATCCAGAATAACGCAATCCAAGGGCATTTAATGTGTGAGAGATTCTCGCGCGATTTTATGTGAAAATTCGTTGCCATCGTTGCCATGTTTCTTTTGTCCCTTTTTATCGCTACGTACTGTAAAACTATATATACGCTGTACAAACATGAATGTGAAAAACTCGATACATTAATACTATTCCTAACAAACACTGGCGTAAAAAGTGCACTCCTTTTTATAACATTTGTATCTGATACTTGAGAAATATTGCAAATGCAACGACTCGATAGAAGAACGTACCGCATAAATAGAGATGTTAGAATTTTTTTCATATAACAAAAAATAAAAACCGAATCTGTTTAGATTAGTAAAATTTTCTGGTTCTCGTTTTACCATTGTCTATAACTAATAATATAATTCGAAGTTTTGATAATTATAGTAAAAATAATTATATCTTTCAATACAACAATAATACGAAACTTTTAAAAATTGATAAAACTTTAAATTAGTACACTTTATACATGTTGCTTCTTTTACATAATTTGTTCAGTAATTATTTCTTGCGAATCGTCAGATTTTATAAATAGAAAGAACGATAGATAGACGAAGGTAATATGTATAAGTACACATATTTGATCGCTATTTAAATATGTATATATAAATATGTATATGTTATATAATCCGTCAGTATTTAATTTGGAAGAATCACGTTAACTCTCCTTCACAGAGAAGCCGATTTTCGCAAATTTAATTCATATGAGTTATTATGACATAAAAGTAGCAAACTGCAACTAGCTTTGTGAAATGAATAACACAACATCGTTACGTGTCTTCTATCTATCGGTCGATATGCGGTTTGGTAACAGCTTTCCATTCAACTCATTCCAGATATTCTCATTACTGCACCGATTGGAAGAAAGCATCACTCATGATCGGTACCAGCTTGCCATTCACTAGTACTTGTGGTCCAGTGTAGTAACGCCATAACAAGCTGCTACCTCTCTTTAATTGGTTGTTGGCTGATAGATGGGACCAACAATGCAGCCAGTCTTTGTAGATCGGCATCTGCGGCGGCATACCTGCTACTAATCTAATAACAAATTTTCATGGAATTAAATAAAAAATTTTCATAGAATTGAATTAAAAATTCAAAAAATCATTGTCCCCAAATCGATTTTCAAATATTAATCTTTCCACGAAATATGCATTCAAGATAATGTTATTTTTATATACAGTTTCTAATATTTAATTTTACGATAAATAAATAAATAAACGTAAAAATTGTCAATCTCAATAAAAGTAATTAATATCAGATTTTGCTTACCCGCAATTATTTATTGCCATGCAATGCGAGACTACCAAAAACGGATACGTGACGGTCGTAGCCAGGAACTGCAAATATTTTCCTTTAATTAATCTAATCCTAATACGTAAAGCACAATCACATTTAAGAGAAGTACGTTTACTGATAACGTAGACATCTATAAATTATTAGTAATAGTTTTGAAGCATATCGCATAAATATGCATCAATGCATTTCGTTAAGTGTATGATTTGCTTACTTTCATAGTTGATGCGGTGTACGCTTTCATTGCTTGTTCCTGAACGACGTAATTGTTTAGGATGTACGTTGAGGTACTAGCTAATACCAAAACTGAGACATTTGCTATGAGACGTGGTACCAATCCTGCGTAGTATCCCATAAAACCATTCTCCCTGTAGATCTCCACAAACGAGTTCAATACACCACTGTTGTGAGAATAGTGTGATGAGTAAATTTTGTCGTAACGAACGAATAAACTGAAGCGGTCGGAGAGGAAAAAATAAATGTTCAAAAATTGAGCAGCTAAACTGTCATTAAACTCTATAAACAAAAAGAACATATATACCAATCCTTAATTAACGTAAGATTTTGCTCGTAGTTTGACTGTTAAAAAAAGAAAACTTTATATATTTTAAGAATATTTCTAAACCTTATAGAATATCAAATTGTGATGCGTCAATTGTGATGTGTTTTAAACCAAAAAAATTAACTTTTCTCTTTCAGATATTGCAAACTTGTATCATAATATAGATCATAATATAGATCTGTTCACACTATATACCTATACTTCATTTCTCCACCTACAAATTGCGCCATCATCCTTAACGAAATGACTTCTAGAGGATGACTAACCACAATCGCAACTATTCTACTAATTGTGTCCCTCGTAAGCTCACGTATACATCTCCAACGTCTGTAAGTGTGAAAAATAATACAATTTATTTTAATTTTCCATTTTTTGTTTGGTACATATATACCTCACACTTTCGTCCTCCTCGTCCTCATCCTCGTTTTGCACCACATCCAACTGCAGATACTCTGCAGTCTTTTGAGATGCTATTGTACTGACTGTATAGGAGCACAGCTTTGGCACCAAACCTTTGTAACAACCAGTGAAACCATCCACTTTTTTTATATGTTTAACTAAAAAATAACAATGAATATGAAATATATATAAATGCTAGAAAAATAATATAATATAAAATAATTAAAGTAAAAAAGATCTAATCTAATTAAAGTAATAATCTAATCTAATCTCTGATCTGATCTAATTAAAACTTTTATTTTATTTTATTATCTTTTATTATCTTATTGTATGTGTAGAGCCTCTCTGATTTCATGCAGGTTTTAAATATAACTTAATGTAAACAGTTACATAATATAATGAAAATAAACTGAAATGAATGTTAAACTTACCATATGCAAAAATATTAGGCAATTTTAATGCTGGTTTCCCAAATAAAGTTACAGTTTGTTTTGGTGGAATAGGCTCATGTCCAATCTGTCATTTTATAAGTTAGGTATATATACAATTCTTTCTTCAATCTTAAATTTTTTTGATAGACTATATATCATTCTCAACATATGAAAATCTTGGCTAATAAATATAATTTTACCTGTATCAGGACCTTGGCATATTCCATAGGATGAGAAACTACATTTATCAAAATACGGCTGGCTATATCTGACCACAGAACCTCTGGATCTTTCGGTGGTGACATGCTTGACAAATTTTTATATCTTCTTCTCCCTGAAACAAATTATTTAAATGAAATCAACAAGAATCTATTACTACCAAAGCCAAAATTGTTGATTCTTAAGAATAAGTTAGAACAGAATTTCATCATACCTTCAGAAAACATTTCTATAAGCTATCAAATTCTAGGAAATTAAAATAAATAACTGATAATTATGGGAACTCGCGACTAATTCCAATATCTGTAAAACACAAATCATAAATATGTTTAATTTTAACATAGGATTAGACTCGTCAGTGGAAGATAAATAAAGAATTAAAATTAACACAATATAACTATAGATGAAGAATATATTCTTGCTGAACGAATTCTCTTCACTTCGACTCACCTGTTTTTCGCGGAATTTTCGTGCCGTCTTTCGGACCAACGGAGAGTGGCCGTCGACGGCGGTTAGGAGTATCGAGAGTTAGTGCCACCGTGGTAAGATATTTCTATTTACCTTCAACCGTAGCATACGTCGATGTCCCTTTCTAGGACAGTAAATTACACACGAACTTTTTCAGAGTGTCCTCAAAGGTTGTCTCGCTTTGATGGAGCCGCCCGCAGAACACGCAGAACGACAACCGGGACCAAATAATACGTGCGAGAGATAATACACTGTCGAGTATTATCTTTCTGCTCTCGCACGCGCCGGCTCCATTGGAAACGCCGCCCTAATGATATCGCCCGTCCGCATCAACGAAAGTTACGTTTCATCAACGACTCATTTTTCTAACGATTCACGACCAGCGTGCTGACATCGGACTGGACTTTCCGAAATTATTTGTCATGTTGCGTGAACGGAAACAGGTATATGTTTTTACTCGGGATTTTAAGGCGATTTGAAACGACACTTCTCACGAGAAACTGACAAGAGGTACGGCAAGCGATTGGTGGCGCGAGTTGCGATCTCAATTTTTTCTCGTTGATTGTGACGTATGTTATATAATAATCGTGGCGATTCTAACCTTCGAGCCGGAACGGCCTGTCGAAGCAGCGCTTGAGATGTAAGAGGTTCTTCCTATTTCGTTCGTTTCGATTTTTTTCGCTTATTTGTCACGTCATTCGTACTCTTCGAGACGATCTTCATCGGATTCTCTGTTGTGATTGCGTTTCCTGTATAAATTCACCTGTCGTAGTACGATGATGCAAACTTAATTTCTCCCTGAGCTTTTGTAGCAAATTTTATAGCGAACTTAGCACGAAATCTTCAGCACAAATCTTTGATTTTTTCTATGGCCAGTAGTCTTTCATAAGCTTTTCCTGAATGTTTCAGTTTGATGGACAAACCCAAGCCCAACAAGGTTATTAGATTAATCAAGCGAAATTTCATCAGTGTGTTATTTCCCACTGTTGCGGTGGTCAGCATCTACGCAGATTTAAGACGTACAGCACGTTGGAAACGCCAACTTGCTGAGCAACAGAACATTGCTAAGCAACAGAACATTACTGAGCAATGAATATTAAACATATATATACGTCGCAGAAACATATTTGGAAGATATACTGGACGCTTATTATCCCAATAACATTCTATTATGTTGGCCATAAAATAGATCTGATGGAGACAGAAAGGATGTCAATGTTCCGGGATAAGTCGGCTCTGTATGGCAGGGAACTGAAACCTGGAGAACCGCCTTCTTGGCCTTACTGATTCCTCATTATTTGCTGTTAAACAAATTACAGAACCAGTTAGTGTGAGTTAACAAATAAACCATGCTCTTCAAAATATAAATCATAGAAATCATGAGTGTAAATTCTTCTGACTAATATATGTGTAGATTAAGTAACAATACAATATGTTTATTTGTATATATATATGCAAAGTCCATATCTCTCTTTATCTCTTATTGGCAATAACGTCTTATGTGTTGTACTTTGATTACAATGAAAATATAAGGAATCACAAAGTCTAATATGATATTATGAGACTGAGAGTGAACACATAATTGCTATTTCTTTAAATTAGCAAATTTGGTATGCGTATCAAGTTTATGACTATATCTCCTGATTAATATTTAATACTTCCAATGTTATTCATTTATTTCTATCTACATGCTTTCAATGTCACTTGTTTATATCTATCAGGATCTTTATAGGAAATGTTGAAAGCATGAGTAATTGCACTTATAATTATAATATTACACTTGATCTATTGTTCAATGTTATACTAAAACTATTGCAAGTTTCCACATGAATTTTTGTTTGTCCTCTGAATATACTTGACAACAAGGTATCGATTATAAGATCGATTGTGTATTGACACAACGTGATAAAAACGACAAAGGTGAGCAAATTCACTAGGTGTTGACCCCAATGAAATTTTAAATCATCTAATAAATTCGTTCACTTTTGTAATTTTTACCTAGTTGTGTGATACACAATTGTCTGTGATACTCATGTATCTTTTCTTTTAGTGTGAAATCATGAAAAATGAAGTTTTACATAAAAATTTTCATATTTCTATTGTACGAGAAGTTACGTAATTGCTAAAGTCATCGAATTCATATGAAACTTTTTATCTTTCAAGTTTCCACTTTTATGAAAAAAGTTACATGATCATTATTTCAGACTAATCCTTAAGTCGCCGAATCTTTAGTTTTTTTAGAAAGCAATGTACAGTAGTAAAGCAACGAGTCAACGGAACATTGTGAATATCTTGTTCTTGGCCTTCTTCGAGCTTTTCGTTCTCTGCGTCGCGACGTTATTGCATTGAAAGTTCTCTTTATTCTCGAGCGATTCTTTGGTCGCTAGATTGTACGCTTGCCGTTTCTTCTGCAACCACTCATTCGTCTTCTCGTTCCACGAGATCGGTCTGTCCTTTTGGCGTCCTTCGGGTGCTTTTCTATTAGTCGCCAAGTCGAGGTAAGAACATTTCTCTTCATTGGCAGGATTGCGTTCTGGTTTCGGCACGGCCGTTGGAACCTTGTTTAATCTACAATCTACGAGTCCGTAATTCTGAAACTTGGTGTCCTTGTCCTGTGTGGCATGTATATTCTCGGTGAGTTTGCGAAGAACCTTCTCCTCGGTGTCGAGCACAGTCTGCACCTTCGAGACAATCTTGTGACTCTGTTGTTTGTCCCAACGCTCGCTCGCCGATCTTGTGAACGCGTACGGCTTCTTGTAGACTTCTGGATTGAAGAGCTCCGACGTCTTCACGAAGGACGAGTCCCCGGGGTCGGCCGACAGCGTGGAGTTGAGATCGTCGTTAGACTCCTTGGGCCGCTCTTTGAATTTCATGCTGCTATATGAGTTAAGTCTATTAGAAGACGACTGTTTTGACGAATGATTCTTCGAGCGCGTCATATCTCTCGGCTTCTTCTCGAGTTCCTTGACTTTCTCATGTGAATCGGCAAGTTGGAGGCCGTTCCTCGGTTTCTCCGTTTTCACAGACTCATTTACTTGAACGACGCTATTTCGTCCACCTTCAAGCGAATGATCTTTCTCTTGAGACTCCCGAAATTCGGACGTCAATTTCCGCCCGACTTCCTGAAGCCTCTTGTTTACGTTCCGCAGGTCCTGTTGCTTCTGCTCACGTTCTACCTGCCTCTGTTTGTCCTGCAGTGACCTTTCCCTGATTCGGATCTCTTTCTCTCTATTGAACAGCTGTCTTTCTCGGTTCTGCAGGTTGATCTCTTTCTCTGCCACGGCGGCTTCGCGCTGCCGCAATGCCTCGATTTTGCGCAACCAGTTCTCCTGGAAGATCTCCCCGCTGACTTCCTCGGGCGACGGGATCGTCGCGGTGCAACCGTTCTTGAAGCCGTGTTGACAGAAATCGCTTATTTTACTATCGGCATTTGAGGAACTTTCGCTTCTCTCATCGATCGACATTAAACTGTTGAACCTTTTGAATTGTCTTACAGGATAAAATGAGTCATGTGATTTGGTCAACATTTGATATTCTATTTTTCGCATATCAAGATACTCTTCAATGTGAATAGGAACATTTTCCTCGTCGTTTTGATACTTGAAGTCATCATTCTCGGGCCGTTTATCACATACGATCTCTCTGTTACTTATCACACTTTCCATGCTTTTTATATCGGTCGATTTGCAATCACTGTCCCGCACGAAATATTCCATTGATTTCACGCATTTTCGTCCATACGAGAGCGACGACGTATCCTTCGGGTCTTGTCGCTTCTCCTCACACGTGTTTTCGTCGATGACTCCTGGCTGACACGTTAGTTGAATGCCGTCGTCGAGAGATGAAATCTTTTGTGTCGGGAACTTGTTTACATCAGGTACGATGTACGTTTCGATTCTGTAGAGAAGCGGTTTCATCGGCAACATAATGTCGAACAAGTCTTGTCGATTCCTCAGAACATCTATGAGTACAAGTTTCCTGTACATAGTAAAAATATAATTTAATTTATCAATATCATTTATCAAATATCATTTAATTATTAGAATACAGTAAATAAAAAAAATTTATAATTTTATATATAACGTTATTAAATGTACTATTATACACAGACTTAAAGTGACGATAATGACATAAATATAAATTATTGTATTCTGTCATTATTAAGGTTCTAATACAAAGTTATATGTATTGGAATATTTATTTGCTAATTGTTAGATTGTTCTATCAACAATGATAATTATTGAGATGCGATTAAAAAATTCGATTTTTTCAGACCTCATGTCTCAAGCTTTCAAATTATGTTAATATTAGAAAGTGGAAATTTATTTATAATATTGTTACAACGTTCGTTATTATAATTAATTTACCTTTAGAAAATCGATAATTGATAACAATGTAAAAAGAATATATTTTATACCTTTTATTTATGATCTAAGAGAATATTTACTTTCAATGTTTTCACAACACCGAAATCATCGTGCTTTCGTAGAGCAGCTTCCCGTTACTCCCAACGTTCTCGCGTTCTTATTCAAACTGAGCTGCTGGACCAATGTCTGTCTGGGGGAAGTTATGTGGAAGCAACCCGGCGTCTACTTGCGTTTTCTGCTGGCTGGTCATTCCGTCGTGCTCGAGGTCCGATTCGCTCAGTCAGTTTTAAATCTTTACTCTATTGGACCAAGTGGCTGGTTTTCTACCTGCAGTATCAATTGTGTGTATCGTAGTTGTGCGTTATATACACTCTCACTTGCACATTCTTGACGAAGCGTTTGACTGCTGAGAAAAAAGCAGCGCTTTGTCAGAAAGGAAGGGTAGAATGATTTATAAGTATGCTTAGCTCGCGTTCGCTATACCAACGTCACACATGTGATGCAACGATATCTCACAAGAGACCGAGCGTCATGTATGTGTGATAGCTAATTTTTTGTTCTATTTCCACATTGTCGAGCCAAGGTTAAGTTCGTCTTGCACGCTTTCGTACTGAAAGCATCATTCTATCTTTACATGCTCATTACATGCTGAAGGAAGATAGAACGATGCTTTCAGTAAACGTATAAAACCAATTTAGCCTAATCGGTTTTGTACAATTATGTAAAACAAGCGAACGTGTTAATGACATACTAAAGTTAATGACATAATAATGAGATAATAATCTAATGTGTTAATGACATACTAAAGTTAGTGACAATAATCGACTTGGAAATTGAAAATATGATTATGAAACATAAATCAGTCAAAGTTTAACTGCAGTTAGTACAGCGCAAATGAATTGTTAAATGTTAAAAATGTTAAAAATTTATTGTTTTGCCGAATGTTTTGTTTTTACTTTGGTTTTGTGCTATTCTCAATGGCGAATCTGAAATTTATACAAAAGACCAATATTATTAAGTTAAACTTGGAAACATCAAAGGATATAGAATATTTTATGAAGTTTAATATAATAAAAATTGATAGAAAATGGAGAGAGAGTTCCATGTATTTATACAAGATAGAATAAAATAAAAATAAAAGAAAAGTATGTATACAGTTTTATATCTGTATACAAAAATTATTAAATATACAACAATAAATTGAATGCACAAGTAATAGTTTGTTGAGTATAGAAAACTTATTCACATATAGCAAATGCTTGGGTAACTAAAAATTTCGAATGACAATTTTATTTGGTTAATTTATTATTTACTCTTTCTCTCCTTTTTAACAACCTCGTTTCTATTTTCTATCATATATACGTGAGATATGTTTTCAATTATTTTATTATCTGACATTTAATTACTTCATCAAATGATTTATCAGTTCTTATCCGTTATCGCCGAATCATTCAAAAAGCGATAAGCGATTTGAAATGATCCGCGAAAAATGACGGGCACTTGAAAATCACCCACGACAAGCTGGTAATAATTAATTTTCCAGATTGTTTCCTTGCGTAGGATATTTTCTAGTACACTTTGGGATCATCTCTAGAATAGAAGGAAGTTCTAGAAACAAACACTGAATTCAGCCACATTTTCTTAGACTACCAGATGGCAGCAGCTGCACATTTCCTGGACAACCAATTCTGGGTGAAAATTATCCCAACATATGATAACCTATTGGGGGACACTGCAACACATCGAAAATATTCAGTCACTAATTTATATACTAGAAAATACCATTCCCTGGCACAACCTCGTGCGCTTTATTGGACCGTTTGGTGAGTGCGCGCGCATATCGACGAGAAAGTGTATTACGCACGTCCGCCAGTGATGTAGCTAAATATGGGTGACGGTAGAATGTTCCGACAGCAAAATTTCTTTGGATGGCGATATTACGACAAATATCATATCTAATGCTCATAATTTAAATAGAAAAAAATCGAGTTTTCCGTTGTGGGATTAACGATAGCCTGTCGTTGCGTACCTTCGTGTGCTTGAATCGGGAATTTGGCACCTCGTCTTCTAACAGTGGTTACGGTCCTGCGCTGTGCCGCCATTTTGTGCGCAAACGAGAAGACAACGCAGTCCCGTGAAGGGCGAGCTCACTTTCGTGGCATTTGTAGTTTCATCCGCCATTTAGCTAGGGAGCTGAACTGTAGCTAGGGAGTCAACAGTGATACTAGGCGAGGCTAGAGAACGATCCTCTTGGCTCGGAATTTGGCATCCCCAGCGCGAGACACCCCAGAGTTATCCGACGTGTTTCCATCATAAGAAAAAAAACTATTTAGTGATTTTGCACCGCAATTTTGGATGTTTCCGTGGCGGGTGCATCATTGAGCGGTAAAATCACGTTCGAATGTCCAGGCATCATGGAGAAAACGCCAACGATCATCGCCACTAGCGGCGTCTGTACGGTCAGTAAGCTGTATCCCACACCACAGCGATTGACGCCGACGGGGAAGATCAGCCATGCTAAGACTCGTGTGTACACACAGCGCTATCGTAAGGAATGGGAGCAGATGCCAGACTTCAAAGGTATATGCTCATTTTCTACACTCGTGTCTGTGTATACAACGCATACACACATGCACACATATATACGCGTTAATTACCCTTGCTCCGAATAATTATTCGGGCCTCCTCCAGCTGTTCTAAAATCGATCATACTCACAGTTTATTAACCGATTCGGATCTGGTGATTAAATCACACTATTTCTGATCTTTTCCATGTCTACTGCCTGCCATACGGATAGTATGGCCAACTCGGCCGTGATCAAGGCTAGTGCTAACGTAGTAGAATACGTTGGTATGACCGCACTTGCCTTTCTTTCTCTTTTCATGTAGAACATGGCGATATGACGAAGGCGTAATAAGAAAGTACAAAGTGTTATACCTCAGCTGCACCTTTTGTACTTTCTCGCTACTTTCTTCCACCAGTTTTTAAGTAGTAGATTTGATTATGTAATCTGTTACTTTTGAAACAGATAATTTTCTTTGCAGATAAAAAGAAAGTATACCTTTCCCTTCCTACTGGAAAAAATAATGAAAAATATGTAGATAGAAAAATATTTTTTATGGAAATAGAAATTTTATAAAGAGAAGAAAGAAGCACAGAGATATCTATAAAGCTTGGTCTACAATGTGCTATTTGCTTCCTATTTCTTTTTCTTTATCTCTCTTCGACTCAAATCTTAAGTCTTAAACTAAAAAAAAACAAGAAACAGGAAGCAAAGAGTACGTTGTAGATTAGGCTTAAAGAATAAGAGAAACATAAAGAGAAATAGATACTTACAAATGAACAGAGAAGATCATTGTATGAGCTTCTTATAAATGATATCTATAAAATATTGGCAGTTGTAATGAATTTCCATATAAAAATGTCTGTAATGTTTTAAGTTACATTAGGTGTTGACTATAAACTGTAGTATTACGTAATAATAAACTTAGGTCATCATAAAGAAAATTGTAACGTAAAACATGACATTGTGTAATTGGTCGTATTATATGAGATAAGTATATTAAATTATCAAGTATTATATATTAAATCAATGTATATTAAATTAATAGATAATTCTATTAAATTATTTTATATAATGAAAAGGAAAATGAGAGATAAAAATATTCAACTTGTTAAATTAATCTTACCAAATTTTTATTACTTTTCCTACGTTATAAAGCTTTTTAAATTCAGTTATTGCAATAACTAAACCCATATAGCACAAATGTATATAATATATCCTATAAACGTTACATAGAGATATCACACATCCCTAGGATATCTTTGGAATATTTTGGACGTCTGGAATGTATGTTATACAGGAATAAATAAACAGTATATTATAGAAAAAACAAAAAAATTTGGTAAGATATTAACTTATCAAATTAAAAAAAAAGGTAATTATGAAGTTTAACATCACCACCTCCGATTTTGACGAAACTAGGTTTAATCGACGCGTTTTTTTTAAAAGAAACAACTTTTTCCTCTAACAAAATCGTCGCTCTCTTCCGCGAAGCGAGATATTTAGCGTTAAAGTTAAGAGCTCACTAGGTTAGGAAATCTGTCACACTGAAAATGATACGACAGTCTTTCGTTAGTAAGTATTGCAATCTCGAACGACTAGAGGGGGGCTGCACCTCCCGCATCTCCCTAAAAACTAACCTAACCCAACCTATCGTCACATTAAGCGTCAGTTATTGTTTATTAGTGTTCAACTTTTGTGTTAATGTGACGATAGGTTGGGTTAGTTTTGAGGGGGGTGCGGGGAGCGCAGCCCCCCGCTAGACGTTCGATATTGCAGTTATTATTCAATATTGCTCGTTAACGGTACACAGTTTCGAAAAATTGTGATATATTTTTCGAACTTCTTTCATCAATAACTTTTTAACAAATAATGAGCGACGGCTAAAACCTTCTGAGAGTTATTCAGGAGGGTGACCTCTACAACAAATGTCAAGGTCAAGGTAATCGGAGAGTGGTCCGTTATTCTGTATAATTACCAAAAAAAATTTGTGTTTCTATTGAGTGTATTATTTCTTTTGCATGGGTTTAAAGCTTCTTTAATTTTTCTAGCTATGTGACTGGGGGGCTTCGCCCCCCAGACCCCCCGCACCGCGTGGAGCCACAGTCTTTTGTGAGAAATTCACTCTTTAGCTTAAGCACATGAGACTGCGACTCCTATCCCGCCGCGGTGCGGGGCAAAGCCCTCCAGTCTCACAGCTAGAGATAGACGGTATGACAGATTTTCTAACCTAATACGCGCTCAGATTTGTCTATTAATATCTCGCTTCGTAGTAGAGAGCGACGATTTTGTTAGAGGAAAAAGTTGTTTCTTTTAAAAAAAACGCGTCGATTGAGCCTAGTTTTGTCAAAATCGGAGGTGGTGGTGCTAAACTTCATAAGTACAAAAAAAAAATATATATCTTCTCATAAAATATTTGATATATACACTTCATACCACTTTATAAATAATGAAATGCCTGATCACACATAATCATGTTCTTGTTATATTATGATTTATTTTGTGCTTTGATCCAAGTTTACTGTTACGTATAGATTTTAGTTTATTGTTACCCAAGTTTACTGTTACGTATAGATTTTAGTTTACTGTTACCCAAGTTTACTGTTACGTATAGATTTTAGTTTACAGTCAAGCAGACGTTTTTGTCTTTAATGCTTATATTGATCATAGAGATTAATAGATGCGTTCAACGAACTCAACAGCTGCACAATAGTTGAGCAATTCGTCAATGTAATTGGTCTACATTTAGAGATCTTACAGTAAGAATCAATAATCGCTGATTGCTCACTGAGCGCTTTTGTCGCTGAACGCGCCCAATGATTACAATTGAACCAATCAGGTAAAACAGAATCAACATTGAAGTTACCTGATTGGTCTGATTGTAATTCATAATCTAATGACGGCATAAAGACCGCATTACACTAGCGATTAACGATTGGATTGCGATCAACGACTACTTTTCTACCAATCACAAAGCAAAACAATTATCGATTAAAATTAGTGACTGCCAATTTTTGGCAATGGTTTATTTTATAATCGTCAATCACAATCTAATTGGCACAAGTCAGTGTGATACGGGCTTAAAAGTCTGCAGGAGCCAAGAGTAAAGCCAGGGACCCGATTCTTGACGGTATGCGAATGAGATACGCATGCGAAAATCTACAGTATACGTAACGTGAACTATACATTTTCGCATGCGTATCTCATTCGCATACCATCAAGAATCGAGCCACAGCAGTACACGGTGCTTGTTTTCGTGCTAGTTTGCTTGCTGGGTGGAAATACTCTGTTCTGATTGGTGCATTTCTGAAGGTTAATGGAAATGCACCAATCAAAATAGAGTATTTCCATTCAGCAAGCAATCTAGCCCAAAAACAAGCACTGTATACCATTGGCTTAAATCCAGATTAAGATCGGTTTATGATGACCGTAATCCGTTAACTTATGCCGGAACCGTAAAAAATTGACCAATCACAGTTGATTATTCTTCTATAATTCGACTGATTGGTCAATTTTTTACGATTTCGGCATAAGTTAACGGATTATGGCTATCATAAACCGGTCTTTAGAGTCACTCTAGGTTGCATTCAAAAACGAGGAAAATTTTACTCAATATCTATAGTTCACGTTACATATACTATAGAATAAAATTTCCTCAAAAAGAAATACGTTTAGAAATACAACCCTAATCAGAATTTGACCATAAGGAAATAACTTTTAATTGGTCCGCTATGTTTCGTCAAATCCCATACAATATCTAATCACAGTATGTTCATGGCAGTAGCTTAGGTTAGGTTAAGAAAAGATAGACAAAGAGAAATATTTTCAATCTCTCTCTTTGTCTATCTTTTCTTAACCTAATCTAAGCTACTGCCATAGGCGTACTGTAATTGGATATTGTGGGATTTGACGAAATATAGTGAACCAATCAAAAGTTATTCTCTTGTGGCCACACTCTGCTTAGGCTGCATTCGGGGAGATGCTATTTAGCGCTATGAGCGACCTCTGTCCTTGTTCAATTTTCAGGAACAAACAAGGACAGATCACACTTATAGCGCTAAATAGCGTCTTCCCGAACGCAGCCTTATGATGGGCTTTCTACAATAAGCCGTTAGTCATAACATATAATGCATAGCACATAAGGCATAAAAGAATCCACCAATCAGAATCCTTCATTTTTATTTTGAAGGACTGCAATTGGTGGATTTTCTTATGAGTTATGCGTTATGCGTTACGATTAACATTGGTATTTAGCCAAATTTTAAGTAAACTACAGAGAAAATCGTAATATGATTGTGATATTCATAATCAGGAAAATAATCCCACGGGTGCGACAGAGCGTTTTTTGGGAAAAAGAGTTGAAAAAAATGGTCTAAATTATTGTGAGTGAACATTAGATTGAGATGCAATACGAGTCTATATTTTAATTAAGATTTTTTAAAAGCCTAACGCTAAAATCGGGCTCTGTAGCACCCTTATGGCTCCTGCACACAGAACGCGGCAACGCTTGCCGCGCGGCGGAAGTTCGTACGACAGCCAAATATGCTGCCTTTCGTAATAACCTTGTAGCTTTCACAGAAAAACAACATATTGATTGGCTGTTGCACGAACTTCCGCCGCGCGGCAAGCGTTGCTGCATTCTGTGAGCAGGAGCCATTAGTACTAACGTAAGAAAGATATAAAAAATTGTTTGGTGAGTAATATAATATATATGAGACAAACTTTGGTGAGTACAGATATTATAGAAAGTGTAGTATAACTGCATTTTAGTTCAGATAACTCGACCCAATCTTCCTGTTCTTACGTTCGCGCGAACAATATGCTTGTGTGGGCGTGTATATAGACATAAACTTACATACAGAGACAGAAGTTTCGGGCTCTCCTTATATGAGGTCTCCAAAGTCAACTCAGAATTTGTCTACGACTTCTGTAGACCCTAAAGGCCCTTGCATAATGCCAGGCCACAGACAATAAGAATAGGCATTAGCCAATAGGAACGGGAAATAGAAATAATTGACTAATCCGAATTTCTATTCCCTGTTCCTATTGCCTGGCATTTTGCAAGGGCCTTTAATGGCTTATTGTAGAATTGGCTTTGGAGCACAGATGTCTATACTAAACTAGATTGCTAACAGGCTATCTAAAAGCATATAATAGCTTGTGTCCGATAGAGTTTCCGGTCCATGCGAGAAAATAGCCGCCATATATTTTCATTACGTTTAGTCATAAAATTCTTTTTTTGTTGAAAATGAGCAGGGTAAATAACATCCAATACTATCTATTTTTTTTGTTATGACATTTTTTGATGCAATAAGATGCTGGCATTTTTGATTTTACGATAGTAATTTAATGGCCACGCTGACTCACTTGTACGTTGTAAGTACTCACACAAGTGATACGTCATATACCAACGTCACACACACAGGACTGCCGCCATTTTCTCGCATACAACCGGAAACTTTACGTGATACACGTTCGAAGCCCTTGTCAACAATTTAGTTTAGTATAGACATTTGTGCTTTGGATGGACTCTAATCCATAGACTTTTATATACTACTAGACTGCTAACTTCGACTCAGTACATAACCCTGAAAAATATGTACAGAAATCTCGCGCATGCGCCTATCTGGTGGCCCAACATTCACAATGTAGCATCTCGTTTTAGGCATTATTGCACTCTGATGTAAGTATACAATTAATCATTTTTTTTTTACAAATTTTTTACTGTAACATATTTCACTGTGACGTTTTTCACTCTGTACGTACACAAATATTTAAGCAGGCGGCATTGGCTATATTACATTTATATCTCCTCTTCTTCTGGAACACCAGTTTCAGGCATGCGCAGATGCCTTTTTTCCCGTGCGTGATACGGGAGCGTCCCAATTGATCACGATACGATTGGACACCAACCGATGCAAAAAATTATCTAGTGAATTACCAGGTCGAATCAATCATTACAATCTGTGTCCAATCGTACCGTAGTCAATCGGATCCCAGCCGCGTGATACATACTTTTCGGAGTCAATTTTACATAGCAATATATAAAGGATATATAAGAAGCAGTTTTATATAAAGGATATATAAGGAGTAGTTATATAGAAGTCTGCTCTAATCCGGATTTGACTTTGGAGACCTCGTGCGGCGAGAACGCGAAACACTGTTTGTGGAGGTGTATGTCCATACACACACGAATACTAATGCATCGCTCGTGCGGTTGCAAGTTAGTGCAGCTGAGCTACACTTTCCGTAGTATCTGTAACTCGACATATTTTGCCTCATAGATATTACATTTGTTCACCAAATAATTTTTTTATGTCTTCCTTGCATTAGTACCAAGGGTGTTACAGAGTCCGATTTTGCGATTAAGCTCTTAACAATTTATAATAAATTAAAATATAGACTCGTACTGCACCGCAATTGAATATTCAAATAATTTAGACTATTTTTCAACTTCAACTTCCTTTCCCAAAAAATGCATCCTTCGGATTATTATCGTGATTATAATTATCACAATTATATGGCGATTTTCTCTGTAATTTCTTCAAAATTTTGTAAAATAATGTTAGTTCCGGAGTCTTCCGGATATTTATATATTGGCAAATCATTTTGCCAATATATTGGCAAAATCATTTTGCTATTTCTAAATTTATATCTATGTTCATTCAAACTCATATTCTGAACTTTCTTTTATCGAAAAATGCTTGTAAAAATGACTTATAATTTTTTTAAAGGTGCTGTTATGATAAGGTAGAGTTCAGAATATAGACTTTAATATTTCATGTAATGATTTGTATATAACTAGCCTTTTGAGATTTTGTATTAATCAAGAAATTGAAAACTATAATAAAAACGCTAGTAAAGACAGAACCTAGTAAACACAAAGTATCATCCATATTACAATGTGAGCTCAATTGTATGGTATATTATGTAACTGTTACTTTGTTGTATAACAAAGTAACGTAATACATCATATGATTCATCTGACGTTGTAACATCGATGATACTTTGTGTTTGCTGGGAAGGTTAGTGTATCTATGAGAGATAAAAAAGCGAATGATTTAGACATGTATGTGATTGGCGCTGATTTTAGAATATTTTCGTTTCAGGGTGGCTGACTTCGATGCCACTTCAGCCAACTCGTGCTTTCTGTAAGTATTGTAAGAAGGATCTTCACGCGCACCGGTTATCTTTGTTGAAGCACACGTGTACGATGAAGCATCAGCGCGCCGCTCTGCTGATCAATCCGGACAAGAAGACTACAGAGAATCTTCCGACAGAACAGGCGGAAGATAACGATGATGACAGCGAATATGTTGTCGAGAGATTGGATTTAGACGAGGACGATACAATACAGGAGAAATTAGACGTGGAACCTTCGGAAGTAACTATAGATGAAATAGAGCAGAAAGAATCAAGCGACAATCTTTGCTTGCAACTGCAACTGTCTGATGAAGAGGAACACAAACCCGTAATTAAGAAGATCGAATTATCCGAGGTATGCAATTTGCGTATTATTCGTATGCGCTGCATTTGCATCTCATGAAGATGAACATGTCTTTGAATCTTTAATTATACAATAAACAAGTTTGCATATACCTTTGAAAGGAGAAGGACGCACTGGCCGAGGCAATGGCTCACGTTCACGGCGAGTATCTCGAGATGGAAGAGGAAGATGAAAACAACGTCGAGTTGGAGATGGTGGTAGAGGAAGAGGCACTTAACCCCGAAATAGAGGTAATATTACCTGATGTGATTACCGATGAAATTAAAGAGAAGTCGAAGGAATTCGAGACCGGGAAGACTCCGCGTCATATGGAGTTGAAAGCCGTTGACAAGAAGTCAGCAAAAAAACTCCTTGTAAGTGGTATCTGTGAAAGATACATGTAGTTTAGGATGAATTTCTCGAGTCTTGGTGTTCTTCCCTGGTATTCTTAATGTTTCCCTTGTAATTAACGTTATAGGATATATGTTCCGTTTTGATCAGTATGTCTAGGACGTTAAGATATGACGTATTGAAAATCCTTCATTTTCCAATAATATGACGAATTTTGCGGGTTAACTCGCGCAACTAACGATTACTTTTGACTTCGACAACAGACAAACAATAAGGGCGATGTAATAGTTGCATCTTTACCTGTACTGGAGACGACGTATCAATTGAACAACTCGATATCATCGACTCAGGACGGCAACATCATACCGGCTACGAGTACTCCGAACAGAACCATTACTCTGACGTCTGGTGGCAAGACATTAACTTTGACTGGCGGCACATTCCAACCAGGCACGCAATACGTCCTGAGTAAGATCAAGGGTAGCAAGTTGCCCACATTGATGATGGCTGACAACAAGAAGCCCATCGTCGCCATAAACCAATCCGATACCAGCAAAACTGTTCAACTAACCACCATGTTAGAGTCGGCGACTACTCCCAGCACTAGTCAACAGTCGAGTAAGAAGGTGAGAAATGAATGAGCTTATTCAATATGTCGAATATCGATAAATCTACGATAATATGAGAGATTAAGATTAAGTTAAATATCCTGGTGAAAAAAAAACGTTTTTCGTTTATTCTAGTCGTCTTCGTTGAAAACGAAAATTATACCGAAAAGATTGCATATTTCTACTCACGTAGTGGATATTACCAAAGGCCTACCAGTTAGTGGCTTGCAAGTCAGTCTATACAAACTGCTGGATGGCAGATGGACATTTATGAACGAAAGGTATATGATTTTTCCCACCGAGCGCGTTTATCGCCTGCCACATGGCGTGATCTTCAAGAGAACATTTTCTTTTCAGCAACACTAATGCGAATGGACGTTGCATTGATTTGTTGGAACACAGCGCCAAGTCGGGCAACATGGCAGGCCGCTACAAGATCCACTTTGATGTTGATAAGTATTTTACGTTGAGGCGAATAGAGACCATGTATCCATTCATCGAGATTGTGTTTGACGTGAAGAATCCGCTCGGCCATTATCACATCCCCATTTTATTGAGTCCTTTCGGTTATAGTACATATCGCGGCTCTTAAAGCTAATTTCCCGTTGAATATTTTAGAAACTGTGAAGTAAAATGTTTCATCATATCGTGAAAGTTTACTTCAAAAATATTAATTATTTCTTACGAACATAAAATAACATGTAAAATATAACATTACACAATCTACTAAGATATCAAGTTTGCTTTTACAAGACTAGGTTTTTGCAAATCTCGAATTATTCAAGTCTCAGCACATGATGAATTATTCAAGTTATTCTACTAAATATATTCGTACCTAGACAACATAATGTCTAAAATCGGGACATAAATATAATCTTTAAGACGCCTTAAAGACATTTATACGTAAATCGTTTGAAAGACATTTTAAAGACGATCTTTAAGACGTCTTATGTCCCGATTTTAGACATTATGTTGTCTGGGTATATAATGTATACTATTTTGCGCTTATGGATAAGTTTATCCCTGCTATTGTTGTGCGTTAAATTATAAAATTTCCTCAAATTTTTGTCATAAGATTTTATTAATGTTTATTTTCATTGGGATTTATTTTCATTTTGTTGAAACCCTATATTGCTTTTACATAATACTAAATTTGTTTGTCTGCTTTCCATAGTTTCTCTTTAATCATTATAAGAAATATATTGGATGTCCGACACGACGCATATGTTCTCTTGTGTGCAAGTAGAAAATCGTCCAACGAAAAATCTCTATTTTGCGATGCGTAAAGAGCTCGTTCTATCGCATCACGTGCACTTATTTACTCTGATTTTTTATCATTAATATCTCAAAAATTCACATGGTTGTTTGTAGAATAATAGAGGACATTTTTGTTTGATGAATTCTACTTATACATGAGAGGATATATGCGTTACGTCGGACATTCGGATGTGTAAAATGTGAGTTATTTAAATTTAGTTGCTAAATACGTGTGATTTTTGTGAAACTACTTGTACGAAAAATAATCCATGGCCGTTATGTGACAAATATTTAATTTTAGGGATGAGATGCACATGAAAATTACAAAACATAATAGTCTATGTAAGGTTATATTATTCTAATATGAGTAAGATAGAAAATAAATGCTGATAATATTAATATTGTACGGAAACAAATAGTAAAAACTTCGCAAATTTTAAGTATCCTGAAAAAGAATCTAAAGTATTTCTAAAATGCTTCTAAATTGGTAATAATATTCTTATAATAAGTCTTAAGAAAGATTTTTAATGGAAGAATAAGAATAAGAAGTATATATAGAATAAGAAGTATGTATAGAATAAGAAGTATATATAGAATAAGAAGTATATATAGAATAAGAAATAGAATAAGAAGTCACAAAGGCAACAATGGCCGATATGTTGTGATGCGATGAAGTTTTTAGAGGACCAAGAAGTCCTAATTATATTGTTAAGTGTTAACATATATATATATATATATATATATATATATATATATATATATATATATATATATATATATGTCATATTTTTAGTATATAAGTATTCAAGTATGAAAATATTAATAAACTCCTTAACTCATTAACTTTCCGAAATATTTTACAAATTAACTCGTATCTTTTTATTTTAATGTATATATATTTTGCAAAAGTTTTGTACTTATATATTTCTACTTTTCTGACATAAATTAGCTCCCGTATTAAAAGTATATATAAAACTCACCGTCTCTTCTCGCATGTGACTTGATTAAAACGTAAATGTTCGTGTGCTAAAACAAAATATATTTTTCTATTAAATCCCAATTTTTTAAATTCTGATGTTTCGTGTCAAATTGTTATTTCTTACAGATTCGTAAACAATTTCAAGTTGAATTAGCTTGGTAGTTCAAACTTCTAAAAGACATCTTAAAAAGTTAGACGTTTATTAGACATCTTTATTCTTACGGAAAAGAACTACAAAAAAAACTATAAAAAGCTGAGAACAATATAGGAAAATTATAGAAAACCTATTTTATATTATAATTTTATAAATAATTTTACTATAAATTTTTAATAGTTTCCGTTATTTTCATTAATCAACGAAAATGCTATTGTTCTCAGTAGTTTTCTTATATTTTTCATAAGGGTAAGATGTTTTTAAGACATCTTTTAGAAATTTCTGTTACCTGAAAAGTAAGTGGCTGCTTGAGTTTTGGGCGCCTATCAAAATAGATTTTTTTCATTTTTAATCTTCTTTTGCGAGAAGAAATTTGACGAAGTCAAATATGTAATCCTTAAAATCTTGTATGATGTAGATATACGATCTCATGATTAATTATTAATTCTCATTTCTTGAGAAAACAAAAAATGTAGATCCAATTTAAAATAGCGCTATTTCAGAATTTGAGCATTTCGAATTAATTCGGTATCATTAATTTTTCGAGTTGTCACCTAAGCGAATTGTTAGTTTTTGAATAGCTTTCGTACAACTACATAAGAATTTATACTTTACAACTTTTATACAACTTTTGTACAACGTTCTATATCTTATAACTTTACCCACATACATGCAAGCCTATAAATATAAAATATAAAATTACAAGAATCTCTAATTTAATTGAAATATAAAAGAAAATATGTAATCGATATTAAAACAGTTATGTAATGTTAGTACGTCACTACTAATTAGCACTAAATGTGTGTCCTTTTTAATCGTTGCATGTATTTACAATATTTAATAAATATAATATTATACCAGATAACAAATTTAATAGAGGCAAACATTTAGCGCTAATTGTATATTTATTTAAATTTATTCAACTGTATTACTCATTAGATCAATACTGAAAATGTAAATTCTTTGCATTTTGGACAAAATTATTTACATTTCTTCATCCGACAGATAGTACTCTGATTTTGTTGACTTTGACATTGCGAATAATTTGCTGGTGTTTCTATTACAGCAACGTGAGCACTTTTATTTATGCACGTGAAAATAACATCCACGACGCTTCACACAGTGCGTGTATTCAGTACTGTAACCATTCACTGAACACTCAGTGAGCTCTTGCATTTCTCTCGAGAGGAAACGCCAATAGAGTTACACGTGGCCAGCTTACTTTGTGATTGGCTAGCATAATTTCAACTTGCATATATACGTATATACGTATATACTTTCTACTTAATTATTTATATAAATTTTACACATTAACTTTTTACTTATTTCTCTTAATAAATTTTTGGCAACTATCAAACTAGTGAATGGTGAGGCATTTGCAATGTTGAATGTATGATGGAAACATGAGCTCTCACGTCATGCAATACATGAGTATGTTCTGTCTATCGAGTGCATCAAATATCGCGATGCACAAATCCCTGTGACAGTGAAAATGCACGATGTCACATTGTATCACGAACAATGTGCAAATGTCGTGAACTTACAGGAGGTTCTTGCTAATGATAAGCACGCTCGTCGAAAACATGGTAATATTTTTCGCGCGCGCGTGCTGCGAAGATTCTCTTCTATCAAAATTTCACCGAGCATCGATACATCACTTGCGGTTTCGATAGTTCGAGAACGAAACATTGCGATAGTCGTATACCGAGGTGAGATTCTTTGCCGTAGTAAAGTACAAACACTGAAACTCAAAGTCCATAAAACTTCGAATAATATTCGCGTCGTTGCATATTTATCGTTACTTCCAGAGATTTAAAATAATTTATAGCAATTCGAATTTTTGATTTTCACAATGGCTCGCGCGCGGCTTACGAATCGTCGCACCTCGAATAATATTCCTGCATCGGGATTCTTATTACGAGGAAAGACGAACGTCGTCGTGTTCATCGAGAGTTTGCGTTTTTGTCACCGATCAGTTTGCACGAAAATGTTATGCGAAAATGCGCCTAGAGACACGAATCCCCAGGTTCGTTAATGCGGCGGTAGATAGCTGCGATCGACGTTAGACGACGGCGACTTCGGCGGCAAGTACGTAGTGCCGCCTCCTGGTCCCAGTACTCTTGGTTTCGGTACTGCGACATTGATGCGAGATGGTGTTATACCAAGTGCGGCGGCGCCCAGCCTGAAACCGGCTCGATTCCCGTTCTCGTCCGCGACGTAACTGTAAAGATCGATAATTAGTGTTTTTTATCTTCTTGACATTTCAGTGTATCTTTGTACTGATGTGTCTAATAGCGAATTCGGTTGCTTGCACTAGTGTGCACTGAGTGCGCACTAAGGCTTGTTCATAGTATGTTATTATATTTAAAGATTGTCTTAAATAATTCTCAAATAAATTCTCAAATATTTTTAACCATAATATGATATGTATAACATCCGTACGAATCATTTTATTAGTTAAAATGTTTTTAAATATGTATTTAAGACACGATCTTAAATATAAGAATGTACTGTAAACAAGCCTTAATGCGCACTCAGTGCGCACTAGTGCAAGCTACCGAATTCGCTATAACGTTAATGTGCTATGTACGAGAATGTACAGAACGCATATGGAAGTCGACGAAGAGTGTGTCGTGTTGCTCTTGCACAAATGTACTGCATCTTACGGGCACATACAATGTCATTAATATAACCGAGGAAAAATCATAAAGTGAAAGATCTTTTTAGTAAAATAAATATACGCGAAAGATCATCGCGATCTTTCGGGAATGGAATAGTTTTTAAGATGACTTTCAGTAAACTTCCATTAAACTCTTAATCGACGATTAAGTTAATCGGCAAAGTTGTCAAAATATAAAAAGAAGAGACAATTATTAAAACGAGAAAGATAATTCTCCTGTTCTCTTCTTATGTCTAAAATTGCTATTTGAGTCGATCCTTGCTGTCGTCTTTTTTCGCATGCGCGAGTGATGTTTGACGAAATGAAATTTCTTCATCGTAACAAAGGGTGCACATGGTGCATCCTTACTTAACAGAGACGGGGATTCCTTCGGGACTTTTGTAGGAGAAATGTCCTTCCACCACTCGCACCAATTCGCCGTCTACGACCTTGAAGCTCGCGGTCTCTTCCCTCTCGACGCCGTCTTCGTTGATGACGTTCGTGGAGATCGCCGGACTCGCGGCCGCACTTGGGCCCTCGAACGGTGGCTTCAGGATCAGACCTCCGGAGCCGCGGGCAAACAATGGCGCCTGCTGATCCGGCGCCAGTTTCTCGGCCGAGAAACACGCTGGGTACGACAGCAAACACCAGACCTACAAAAGTTCCAATTTATGTAGAAAACCGTATAATGTAATATAATATTACAATACAGCAATCTAAATATAATAATTGAAATTTTATAATATTAAGAATTTATCGCTAGAACGTCGAATCGGCTTAATACTAGAAGGGCCAAGGTAGTTAATTTGGCTTCTCGCAAAATTCAAACAGCTATAATTTTTTTCAATTTCTCTTCCATGTGATAACCACTTGTGACTTTTCATCATAATCTTAATTTTGATAAATAAAAAAATTAATTACATAAGATAATGTGTTGAATTTTTATTTAATTGTCTATCTAGAAGGACCGTTGGAGCCAATTTGGCTCCCTTATTTCTGATATTGCATTCACATATGTTTTACGATTTTATTAACAAGTTTTATGACTTTAAACAGATAAATAAATATTTTTATACATATATATCTATTGAAAGTCATCAAAACTTGTTAATAAAGTCGTAAAACGTATGTGAATGCAATATTAGAAGGGAGCCAAATTGGCTCCAACGGTCCTCCTACGTAAACAATTAAATGAAAATTCAACACACCATCTTATGTAATTAAATTTTTTATTTACCAAAATTAAGATTATAATGAAAATTCACAAGAGGTTATTACATGGAAGAGAAATTGAAAAAAGTTATAGCTGTTTGAATTTTGCGAGGAGCCAAATTGGCTACCTTGGTCCTCCTAGTGTTAAAAGATGAGAAGATTTTGTAGACACGAATTATATAAGACCCGCAATTATAATAGTATTTGCCTTCACCCTATATCTTTCTAGAGGTGATTGTGTGTGTAAATCTTAATTCGCACGACCCCCCGAAGAGACTCGTCGCGATGACCTCGCGAG
The DNA here is from genome assembly GCF_010583005.1 of Odontomachus brunneus. NCBI lineage: Eukaryota > Metazoa > Arthropoda > Insecta > Hymenoptera > Formicidae > Odontomachus > Odontomachus brunneus. Next base: position 116,159 of record NW_022639522.1, read on the forward strand.
AGCCGCGCGTTGGATAATCGGCAATCGCTATTCATCAAGAAGCGCGCGGTGCTGGCGGCTACGGCGGTAGTGGAGAAGATCCATCGGAAAAGGACACTTTCTACTCAATTGATGACCGCGCGCGGAGCTCGTGTTTTGTGAGCGCTTCGGGGCCTAATAACCGGCCGTATGCGCGATTGCGGGGCCCCTCGCGTAGGCGCGCCGGGATTCTTCGTGAATCGTGCGTGTGGTTTCGCAGCTAAGATGAACTTTCAACCCCTGATATGCGTTCTATACGCGGCGTCAGCATTGCGAGAGAGAGAGAGAGAGAGAGAGAGAGAGAGAGAGAGAGAGAGAGAGAGAG
>NW_022639522.1:116860-155273 GCF_010583005.1 Odontomachus brunneus
GAGAGAGAGAGAGAGAGAGAGAGAGAGAGAGATCAGACGACCAACGCGACGTCTTCGATGAGCGGAACAGAACTGGTTCCTAAAATAGTTACGCGCTGCCGACCCCGCGTATTATTAATCGACTCGAAGCATGAGGGTGAAAGGGGAGAAAGGGACGGGAAGGAGAGGGAAAGGAAAAGGTCAGGAAAAAGAGAATCCGCTCGGTGCGTCGCGGCACGAGAGACTTTTTCATATGACTGAACGCGCGGCCGTTAATCGCCATGGTATTAACACGGCTGCAGCATATTACCCGTTCAGAGTTATTATTAATTGACGTGATACAACGATGAGGAACGCGATTCACCGGCCGGTTTCTCGTGAATGCTAGCCAACATGCCGATTTTGCCAATCTCGTCTCGTTTGGTCGATTAGGTCAATTTTCTCGAACACATCGCTCTTCGTTCGTGGTTTTGAATTTCCCGCAAAGTTTCGCCCGGCACGCAAGATAATGGATCGCATCGAATTGAATTAACACACATCGCTGATTTGCGCTCGAAGAGAACTAATAAAACCGTATTAACGCGCTGCTGCCCTTTCGATCGAGGCTAAAGTGACCCTGCACGTGTCAATTTCCCGCCGCGCGTGCAGCATCGGAAATTTCGATTCTTTTCAGATTTTTCTTTTGCTCTGCTCATTATATTACGTCGCACACGCGATGCCGCAATTCATTAGTAAACGATTGAGACTCCTCGTTTTATTCACCGTCGAATCAATTATGTCACACGCGACTATTCGCAGATCACGTACACTAAGTTTCAATGAAGTCTTTGCAGACAGCACAAATTTCTTGAAGGAATTTCTTGCTGAAGAAATTTGTGTTGTCTGAATTAACATTTACTGTTAATTACATATATATTTAGAAAATTAGATATTTAGTTAATTACATAGATATTTAGAATCTAACATTTGCTAGATGAAAACTCATTACTCAGCAAACATGATAACGTATAATGTCATTAATATCTTATGACGTATAAATATGTTATTAATATAAATATATGTTTAGTTGGCAAAATAATTGTCAGTCACAATGTATACGCATATATCTAAACAGTGCGAACGATTAGAACGATTGGAAACATTAGAAAGACGAGTTTTGGGCTAGTAAATGTTAATAAGGCTTTCATTGAAGTTTCGCGTTTATTACGTACGATATTAGATGATTCACTTACAGACTCAAATTAATAAAACCACCGTTAACAAGGCCACGCGGGCTTTTACACGCAGGCGCAAATGCGTCGCGCAACGTGATGCGAAATTGCGTGGCGCGCACACGTGAAATTTACTAGCGATTTGCGTTCGAATCGGCTACGTAGCGGCGTATAATACAGCGTCAACAGACGCACCATCGCAAAACTGTGACGGTAGCACGTTTCTCTGCGTTCTCTAACATGCGAAGAATCTCAACGAGGAATAATTTACGACCACGCGCATCGTGACTGCGGCAGATTCTCTTATCTGCCTCGTTGGACACAATGCCGGATCTCGACTCGTCGTGACTTTAAGTTGCGAGGGATCTTTTCTCACCCTTTCTATTCTACACTAAAGTAACAATTAATGTGTCTAACATGGAGATGAACGATGTCATTTCTACTGGTAATTAGATTAATGTGATTAAACTAGCGCGATAGTCGAATTCTTGTGAAAAACAATCACAATGATTACGACTGCTTGTAAGAATGTTGATAAAGTTTTTTCTTTTCAAGATAAAAATAATCAAAACATCTAATGTGAGAGCGGATGATAATATTGCTATTAGTATGGTGCATTTTAGATTAACGTAATTAGACTAGCACGAAAATGAAAATCACTCAAAAACACAGGCTTCTCGTGAAGTACAAGAGATCGTCTGAAATTGTGTGTGTTCAGCTTCTATGAACAGTCAATTACACTGAAAAAATTATTTTTGTATTTGGAACTGAAATATTTGGTATATACGATTTGATTGGCATTACATGTTTTTTACTTGTGTCAAGTACAAATATTATTGAGAAAACAAAATACACGTAACGGTGATTCAATATTTTGGTTGCAAATTACTAAACAATTAACCTCATTTTGACGAAATTATGATATAGTATATCAAATTTTCGTTTCGACAATAAAATCCTTTTTTCAGCATAGACTCGTTCGTAAACATTTAAGTTGCAAATATCACAGCACACTCGAAAGTAAAATCCGATCCTGTTTCTGACGAGAATTTTCCTCACCTTTGTTATGCAGGCGTTGGAATTTCTCCGTGAGACTTACCAGCGAAAGGATGATCCCGCGATGAACCATTGTGAGGCTGTCAGTTACGACGACAGTGACAGTGACGTTGACGATGACGGGGACGATGAGGATGAGGATGACACTTCGCACTGCATCACCTGGCACGCATCTCGAGAGAGCACCTCGATATCGCGGCCGTCCTGTACCACAAATGGGATCGTATACCGGAGTCCTGTCGGCGAATCCGTGCTCCTGCAGGTCCTCATCTTTATATACCTGGTGAACGATGCATCGCGTCGCTCTTCTCCCTCTCTCGTCGTCGTCCACAAAGGGGCGATCCGCGCGAACGGCTATCGTCGTCTGCGTGCGACTCGCTAAACGCGACAATCGTCCGTTTTGTGCGTGGTGTTGGTGCGTGTATGTGTGTCTGTGTGCTTTAACGGGCCTTCTTAACATTGTTCTCGAAGTCGGCGACCCGACAGTCGCGAGGTCATCCGGGAATGTGGACGGATATATGGTTCATCGACGAGGCGGAATGTCATAATAGCGATTTCGAGCACGTGTCGATAGTGAGCCGACATCTCATCAGGTGGGTTTTGTTCCTTGTGGGAGAAGAGTGTCCTTCTTATCGTCGTCCATTGATCCTTATTTCTTATTTGTTCATTATTCGCTATTGTACGTTAAAATTAATTAATTATTCGCTATCGTGGATAAAAGATCACGGCACTTTTACCTTGATGAATTTCGTAAAGCATTCCGTATCTAGTAGAAGAATTTATGTTTCCACGTAATTCTTAGAAAATACATTTTCTAACGGACACGAGATACGTTGCGAAACACATAGAGCCAAGTACTACAACTTTTTATTCACTGACGTGTCAGCTCGGAAATATTCTTATCATTATCATCGTTATTTAATTACAGAATTGGGACATTTACTTTTTAAAAGTAACGCGGTATCGTTATTCGTCAAGAAGTACTTAGCGAGTCGTTACAATTTCCGTTGCTTTTCACGTTTTGAAGATCCTTCTTATGTTGTTGCCATTTACTCCATATAACTATCTGTTATATCCTATATGTGCAAAGTAATGACAGTAATAGCAATTATACCTGTTACCGTAACTTAAAAAAAAGCAATTGCGTTACCATTATAGTAAAGAAAAAAAATGACATCGTTATCAGGTCGTTATTGACAAAAAGTAACTTGCAATGGTAACAGCGTTGTTTCCCACTTAACTATAATTATAACATATTATTACAATAAATATAATTATAACTATATTCTACAATGTTATTACAATTATTTCTAATAGACATTTTTAATCGCTATTAGAAATATCAGAGTTTACGTTATCGTCCCACGCGAGGATCGCAAAGATCTCGGAGTCTCGGCTGGAATACGAAACCTGCCTCGACATTTTTGTTAAGGAGAGATCCTTAACAAAGTCGCGCTACGTGGCGCGGGGCTGTGAATTTATGAGCGAGGGTTAATCCTAACTGTCCTCGCCGTTCATTACGGGAATAAATGACGAGATTCATCGCGGCACGCGAATTTTATTCGCGGCGCGGGATAAAGTGACGTTACGAGGACATGCGTAAGTGAGTCCGCGGCGTATCCTCCAGCACGCGGGTGCACCTGCGATCGTGTGCGATCGTCGCGCACGGGGAACGACATCCGGGGATTTATCGTCGGCGATTTAAAGGCCAGCGTCGTCACGACGACGAACCTGCGCGCGATCTGGCTTGTTTAAGGGCACGCGGACGAACAATGCGATCTCTGAACCTTTAATAGGATGCGTTCGCCCCCTAATAGGATGCGCCGTTTCTTCTGCTGACATTTTATTCCTGCCGCCGCGCACGACCGCTCGTCGCCGAACCCATCCAACGCGAATTCCGCGATCCTACAACAGTAGCGATTGCCTTGATCGATATTGAGAGAACCGCCGATGAACGGACTCGAATCGCAGAGGAAAGGAAAGGAGGAGGGCCGCTCCCCTAACGAAGCGCATCGAAGCGCATTGAATAAAGGGAAAGCAATTTCCAGTCCCCGATATCTCCGACGTAGAACAGCTGCTATCTGAAATGGCTCAGTTGTAGTAAAAATGACACATTGTATCGTTAATTATCGCGATAGGACGATAACGTATATAATACAAGCAATATAATACAATATGACGTAACATCATTACGGGGCACGCATATAAAATAATTAGAAAACGAGTTGTTTTTTATTATTTCGATGCAAAGGCATTAATGATCAATTTCTATACAATGAATTATGGATAAACCGATGAAACTGATAAAAATCGGCTGAGGAAATTTTTGTATCAATTTGTACTCGGTTTTTCCTCAATGAATAAGTCGCCAATTATTTCCGAATCGTTATATTGAGAGAGAAAAATATTTACATTCGGTGAGTACTATAATAATACATATTATTTACATTAATATAAAGTATTTTTTAAATAAGAAAATATTCATTTTTTTAAGACCTTAGTTTTTCATGAAAACATTGTGGTTTATTTTATTATAATTTTAAAAGAATTTAAATTTAACTTAAATTCAAATAGACGTATTATTAACACTCACCGAGCAAAAATTTTTTATTTCTTAGATATTTCTTTTCTTAGTGTAGATCGTACCGAGAATATAAAAAGTTAGCACTCCGTCCCTTTTTATTACAATTGTTTATCGCTGGAACTCTTTTTTATAAGCGTGGCATTACTTCTGTATTCTTCAGAAAGAAGGTGAAAACAAAGCTAAAAATAGATCTATCGAATTCGGAGTATGAGCATAATCCTTGCGTCGAAGGATTAAGCAGGACGAAGGATTAACCGGACGAACTCTTATTTTCCTGGTCGAGATAGAGTTCTGGTAGTCGACTATCTGATTTTACACCGTTTTCTCCCAAAGGCAGACTAGCGAAAGGAAGTTGTCGCAGGATAACGTACATCGGACGACACCGTGGCCTAAAGGTTTCACCGAGAACCGCGATTTTTCGATTGGCGTGTCGTAACAAAGGAGGTAGTGGCAATTTACAGATAGTTCAATGTAACAGTGACAACGTAATAGTGACCGACGCGATGCCATCACTCTCACGGTTACATAACTTTGGCAAAAGGTTCGATACACCTCCTCTCTCGACGAGAACAGTCTTTCCCGAGAGGATATACAAAAATATCCTTGCGCAACGCCAACACACACACACACACACACATGCGCGCGTGCACATATACGCGACGTACGCGCGAAATTATAGTCCGGCGCACGCAACTCCGGCATCATAAATAAATAAAGTATCGCTTGTTACGAAAAATCGCTGTAGAAGTTCGCGTTGCCGCGTTTGCACCGCGGCTGTCGCGTTATCCTGATTTATCCCTCGGCGTTTTTACCCCGCGTTTTTACCGCGGCGGCGAAGATGCAGCGAAGGAAAAATTGCCCAGGGCCGAGTATTGGCTCCAGGAGCGAAACGCTAATTTGCAAGCGCCACCCGGATTTATCTCGAGTTATTTTTCACTCGCGAGAGAGCCGATCGACGAGGAATTCTCAACGAGGTCGAGCGATAATCCCAGGACTTGCTCGTGATTTATTTAACGCTATCTCCTTCTCTCTCTCGTTAAACAGAATGTTAAAACTTCAAGCGATCTCGATAATCCAAGACTGAACTTGAGAATCCTGCTTCTAATTTTATCCCGGATGTTTTTCTACATATACAATTTCCTATCGCGACTGCTCGCAGACCGAATCGTTCAAAGTAAACTCAAATCAGCGGACCCTACAGGCTGAATCCTGACAATCAGCGGAAGAAAAATTGTGTACCTGGCATATTCAATACGAGAAATTTCAGTCGTTTGCGAAGGCATATTCAATACGTTTTTCAATCGTTTGCGAAGGTTCAATTTCACTATCCGATGCATTCTAAAATTCATCGGGGCAAAAGTGTTACAAGCCTCCTATCACTGGCTGTCCATCGATTTTGACATTTTTCATTATTTCCAGGGTTGGGTAGTAACTAGTTAAAAAGTTAAAAGTTAAATTAAAAAGTTAAATAGCTTTAACTTAACTTAATTACATTTTTATACTCTTAACTTTTAACTTAGTTACATTTTAACTATTAACTTTTAATTCAATTATCTTGAAGTTAATCATGTTATAAAGGTGTCACGAGACATCGAAAGGCTGTTCAGTGCAGGAGGGCTCATTTTCGACAATCTCCGAGAAAAAATGTCCGACAGAAATGACGAAAAAACTTTATTACTTAAACTTAATAAATATCTGTAAATAAAACAAGTTTCTAAATAAGGTGTATATTTATTTTTTCCATTACTTGTAAAACTGAAGTCATGAAGTAAAACAAATTTAACTTTTGAATTACTTTTTTTTATTAACTTAACTTTTAATTCAATTGATTTCATTATGGGTTAACTTTATCTTAACTAAGTTAAATTTTCAAAGCCATTAACTTTAACTTAATTTAGTTAAAAAAAATGTTAACTTACCCAATCTTGGTTTCTCGTTCGTGGGAGGCGACAAGCGTAAACGATCGCGAGTCCATTTTCGGCGAACAAGAAATGATTTATCTCTCGCTTAGTAATGTACGCAACAAACGAAAATGGGCGCGAAATATTATTCAAGGACAATCGCGTTACCTTAGCTGATGTTTATGCAAGCGATTCGAAAGCGCTGCGTTTATGAAAGAGTCCCAAGGAGCGTCTGATCATCGGTGTAATCGATTATCGATTTATTAAGATTCCGCAATCTCGTTCGTTTCTTCGCACGGCGTGATGTACCCAAATGCCAACGTCGCGGGCACCCTGTGTAACGAAGAGAGAGAGTTAGAATCCATCGGATTAATCTGTAACTCACGTTATTATAATTTCAGCGATTCTTACCAATCGCTCTCAGGTGCGATGACCAATCGGGCAAAACGATAATTATCGCAATTCAAGGCATCGTCGTTCTTATAAGACTTCTATCGGCAAAAGTGACCACTTGAAGGTTCATGTAAAATTCCGTCCGTTAAATCCTTTCCTTGAGACTATGTGCCGCGTAAAATAATATTTTATAGCTAGTTAAAATTTAAAGTCCACTTAAAATAGATAATTACCGCGATTCACGACATCGTCTTTGGATATCTCTCTCGAGACCTTCTAGCGGTGAAACTGACTATTTAGAGGTTTTGGCTCGATAAATTTCTCCTCCAAGGCTAGACGGTCTGAGGAAAAGTATTTCGGATCTTTCACACTCAATTAAAATATCCAACGATGATATGACAAGTTTTGTTACAAAATCTTCTTCTCTTCAAAACATCATAATTTCATCGAATGGAGGATATCTTAGAGACGACATTATTTTCGTGATCTGATGACAAAATCTCTCAAATTATATATGACAAATAATGTGACTTGGACACAAGGTATATCGCAAATAAGTAAATAAAGTAAGACAGCTTTTCTCTGGATTAAGCGCTTCAAGCTATTCTGGCCGCGATCCCTCCGCGTGGTCTAATAACTGACGCGTTCGCCGGTCGTTATTTTTAACTGAACCGTCATCACCGCACCACCATGTGCAAGTGCGACGCGGGGACGATCGCTCGTGAATGAAACGAGCAACGGCGTACACGAGGACACGCGTGCGAGTGTCGCGACTGTGATTAGAGCTGACACACTTTCGTGTATCGATCGTACATAAGCAGCCCTGCGAACCGATAGCGGCGCGATAAACCGACGTTCATTTAACGGTAATTAGTAGAGATCATTATTAATCGGCAGAAAGACGAGAGGTCCGAATAAGTTGGTCACGCGATGCCGTCGAAATTCAATAAATAATGACGGAAAAATATAAATAAAGTAATTATCCGGACAAAATAAAATTAATGTTGGAAACGCACAAAGTGAGGTAACGCTTGGCGTTGGTAACAACGAATTGGAAGGTATGAAAGTTAAAATATAACCGTCTTCCTTTGCAATGCGAAGTTCTTCGCTGAGAGTTTAAAGAAATCTAATCGTCCAGGGGATTTATCCAAGGTGCGCGATTATCGTGATCACGTTATTAATGAAGGATGAAGCTCTCACATCGACTCCAAAGGTCCATCCCGCGTCCGACGCGACAGGTTTACGGAGATAGGTTGCCCCGATTAACACAGTGTGATCGATTAAATATCGCGCGGTAATGACAAACCGATAATTCACGAGACGCAAGCAACGATGGAGCATTGAATAGTCATCGATTTCCTAAATTAATACCTGGATCACGTAAGGTCTAGCGACGGGAAAGCTCGAAGGGGTCGTTATACCGGAGAATCAATCACTGGCGAAGCGCCAAGTATCGGCAGGTCGGTTAATGTTCGCATGGAGAAGTGCATCTCGCGCGAATCTGGGACAGACTCGGCTCTCGGTAAGGAGACGCGCCACTACCGCGTTTGCAATATCGGCCAACATAATCCAGTCGGCGGCTGTTTCGTCACTCGGTACTCGTCTCCTCGTCGGCGAAAGGATCGCAGGTTGCAAGCTTGTAAGCGGCGCCTGTGATAAACGCGTCGAGCGACGCGTGCCGCAGAAAAGCGGCGGAAAATCATGAAGCTGCGCGACTCGTGAATGCCTTCTCGCGGCCTGAAAATTGCAATTCATTCATCAAACTTAACTCTGGTCATCAAGTACACGACGTAAATCCGTCGCGTGGCAAAATGTATATTTTGAGTATAATTTTAATAATTGTGTCATCTTAACACGATGTTATTAGTCGACTGATGAATGAAAACATCCGCTTCGCCGAAAGAAAAATAAAAAAAAAAAAAAAAATACGAAAAAAGAGAACAAGAATGAATGGCCTGCGAAACTCAAACTCTCGATCGCGTTTCGCGATTTTATGCGCAGAATTCCTACTCGCGATTCCTTTCCCAAATCTGCGAGAATGACATTCCACGGGAATATCTCTTTTCTACCGCCTCGGTAGAAAGCTATTTGACGCCAACTGATATTTACCGGCGAGAGTGACTGTTAATTATTATTAAGTCGTTGCAACTTTGATGAATGGCGCGTTGAGATATCTCGAATTAATTGGCCGCCTCGCGAGTTCGATAAATAATTCACCTTGCATAATCCAGATGCTCCTCCGGCGGGCCTCAGCTACATCATGGTGAAGCACTCACTTCACGGTGAGGCACGGCGGCATGAATTTTTATCGCCTATTCGTTCGTACCGCCGAATTTATAGGCTTGTAATCGTAAGTTAGTATTTTGCGTTATCTGGAAAGGAAACCGGGAATCGTCGAGAGTCGGAGGAGGAGATGATGGTGGTGGGAAACGGTCGGCCTCCGAGGACGGCTAAACTCGCGGAGGACATACGAATTTTTTGCATATATCTCACAAATTTGTAGACCATCCAGTTTCATAAGTCCGCCTTATTCATTCACAAATCCATTCGCCACACGCATTGCCGGAATTCCGATTTGGCAATGTTCCGCATCCGTCCTCGGGAGCCTGCTCGGCGTTGGGATCACTTCACTCTTCATTCGTTCATTTCCTCTCTTGTCTCTTTTTTTTAACAAGACATTTAATATTCGTTTAATATCTGTAAGCTCAGCAGAGTCAACATTTTGCGTGGGAACAGACGGTAAGAGGTTCTCGTGTGTAGGTATGCGCGCGTTTACAGATCCTTTTTCTCGTTTCTCGCATTGCGTTGCGCTGCGCTGCGCAAATCGCGCGCTCAATCGGCTCTTCGCGGCACGCGAAATGTACGGATATCTGGATCCTTCGGACCTCTCCGAAGGACTACCAACACAAGCTGAAGAGAGCACGTTGTCGGAGAATAGAAACGATGAAAAAAAAAAGTAGGAGAAGTAAAGAGACATACCGTATCTCTCGCGCGTACGCTTCTCACTATCTTCTATACGAGGCTGAGAACGAATATTATCGACATCTTTTTTCTTTTTTCTTAAAGAACACAAAGTGCTTTTTCAAGCGGTTCGAAAATAAAGAGAGATCGACGAATTTACGCGGCGAATTTCGCATGCAACCGGTAGATTTCCATATGATTCGCTGACAATTTATGATCCAAAGAGGCGTTTCGATCGCCGCCACGAAGAGTTAACTCCTCCCGGTGATATCCGACTAGTTCGCGATTAGGATTGCCCTCGTCAGTCAGCAATCGTCGACCATGGAAGCGGGGAGATGCCGAGATCTCTTCGCCGTTCAATTAGGAAAATAGTATCTGCGGCATCATCCGAACACAAGTTTCCAGTTTCTCTCTTTCTTCCTATCTCTATCTTCTCGGCATCTCGCCGCTTACTTCCACTTCGCGGATCGATCAGGATGAGAGCCGAGATGGTTGCGGTGTCAGACACGTCTCGGCCGGATTGGATTTTAACGACGGATTTGCCGTGACGAATTTAGAGTCGCTTGAAGTCACAAGTTCAATTTTCAACGGAGATATTTGCAGCCTACATCTCATTATTCGCCACGATATAACCGAGCTCGCCCTGATCGATCGCGAAATTCTCATTAACGTAGATACGAATATACAAAAATTACGGGCACTGCAAGAAAAGTATAAGAGGTCTAATTAAAATCACAAACACGGTGGTTTTTCGTTAAAATAAAATAAATTCGGGATTTTGAAGAAATTCCGTCGAAGTTCATCATTTTGAGTAGTTTTAAAATAAAGAGAACTAGCCTTATATTTTTAAAACTTCTAAAAATATAAAAAAATTCGTAAAAACTTTAAATTACAGCTTGATTTAGTGGTTCTGGGTTAAAATTGCACATAAAATGTGATTGCGGTACACGTGAAATGAGATTAGTTAAAAACATGATTTCGCTTATGCGAGCTCCCGTGAACAATTCTGGCGGCGCCCATGACGATAATTAACAAAATGCACTCGGGTACTCGATCGAACATGCCGGCAGAATCTCCGGCAATCTCATGTTCAAAGGCGCAACTCTATTCACCGTGATTGACCGTCGATGTAATAGAAGAGTTAACTCTCTTGATGATAGTAAGAAGAGAAGGGCCAACTGGAGCGTGAACGCAGTTATAGACGCGGAAACACATGCGAGAAATATCGTCGGCAACGAGCATCGACGAGAGAGAACACTGGATGTTGAATTTATGTTCAATTGATTTTTCATTTAACCCGTTCTAATTGGCCCTGCTCTGCTTTTGTCCCGCAACCTTGCATGGTACAGACTTCTCTACGTAATGTAATTTCTCGAATTCGTCATTAAAATCGTAATAAAATCGAAAATCGAGTGTCTCACGAAAAGTGATTGTTAAGAGAAAAAAATGTTACGCTCTTCGATCGGTGTTAATTTCGTATATCGGCGGATAAAATTAAGGGCTAACTTACCGATTCGAGGGGCGACAAACGGTTGGCTCAACGACGCCCTGAAAGAGACGTGGCTTCGGGGTTCTCGGGATCGAATTTATTGGAACAGCGTCGCTTACTGACACGTAGAAAGCGCTATTTGTACCCGCGCGGAAGCAACCCTCCTTTCAGCGGGTTCCGTGGGTAAAATTAGGAACGCTATCAACGAGCTGCCTCATCAGCCTTCGTCCGCAAGTTCATCTGCCTATTCGACACAGAACTTTCATTTTTCTACGTGCGTTGTCTCACTCTTCTACTCGCTTCACAAATCGTTCAGAGGAGATACTTCGTAAAAACTCTAAAATATATCACGTTGAAAATCAGCTTCTCAAACTAAGTTGCTCTCGCGCATGAAACGACAGAGAGGGAGAAAGGGAGAGAAGAACAATTTTACCCACGAAATCCCACGTACGCACTCCTTCAACCGCGGATAATTCAAGCTGTCGTCTCTCACGGGCGCGCAGTAAAAACGAAAAGGGCCTGTTCGAATTCGTAAGGATCGAAATAAGAAAATTGACGAAAGAATACGTATCTGCGAGGGAACACGATAGATCCGGCACATTCTGCGTATATAACGTCGTTTAACGCGTTGAATATCTCTCGCAGTACATCAAAGAAAGAACGATCGAGGTCACCGTCCTCGTATTTGCCCTCTAGGAACGATGGTGTGTTTGTGTGTGTGTGGATGTGTCTTCTGCTCGTACCGAGATCTAACGGACGAAGAATAACGTCCCCCGCGAAACTTTACATATGCCTTGTCGCACACTTCCCTCCCCACAGTCGTTTCATTCATCATTTCTCCCTTTCTCTCTCCCTCTCTCTTTCTCTCGCTCGTACATTCGCACATTTACTCACGCATTCTCTCACTCTCACTCTTTTTCTCGCTCTCTCTCGCGCTCTACGCGCTCGTGCGCACAATGCATCCTCGAAATCACGATAATCCTGACGATAATTAACCACGATAGTAAAAGCATATAAGCTATACAGCTACCATTCTGTATCTACAATGTAGTTTTGTATGTATAATATATATATATAATATATATATATATTTTTCTTTGTTTCTCTCTCTCTCTTCCTTCGCCTTTTTTCTGTTCTGGTCTCTCTTTCTTTCCACCGCGTTCTACAAACGCGTCACAATCTCGAGACGCGGTTCAATGTCCGTTCGCGCACTGACGTACCCCACGTGTTTCATCACGTGGACCTCGAAATCCTGTCCCTCGCCTGGAAGCCGGAGGGCATCCTGCTGAGAGTGCAATCTTCCTCGGCAAGAGGGTCAGCGATCTGCCAGAGATCATTTTTCGCCTGTATCATCGCTTTGCACTTTTCTTGTCAGCGTATTGACGATACCTTGCGCTCCGAGACAGCCTTCTCGTTCCTTCTGAAATATCTCTTCAAGTTGATCTATGCTGAGACTATTTCACGATTACGAGACACGAACTGTCTTTTTCGAAGTCTCACGAAGAAACTCATACTTTGGGCTCTCGGAGACCCGAGAGTAGTATCCTCTCTCTCGTAACTGAAAGCATATTCTCTTCATTTCTGACATCACTTTCCAGGTCCCTCATTGATCTTGAAACGAGGGAACGTTTTCCCTCTCCGAGAAATTATCTTCCGGATTCATTCTTCAGGTCCCAAGCGATCTAGTGCCGCCGTCGCTTTCCTCATGCCCGGACACATTCATCCTCTTCGAGACGATTTTGTCGTCCGAGAGCCCTTCTACTTTGTCGACGTCTCGATCCCCCTCAATGCTTCGAGTTGTCCAACGACGACTCTTTGGGTCCTCGAGGTTTTTTCCGAAGAAGTCGCACCGCGTCGTTCCTCAAGTCATGCTCCCGACAGGGCAGAGAAGGGTCTCGTCTCGCGCGCGCGTCCCCGCCGCCTCCGCCGCGCGGTCATTACTGGAGCACGCAGCACTTGCACTTAGGCTTCTTCTTCAGGGTGACGTGCTCGACCTGCGACGCGTCACCCGGGCCCTGCGCCGTCATCCTCGCGACTTCCACGGTCGCGGTTCTCGCCGCGCCGACCTGAAACATCGACAAACACATCCTCGTTACGAACAATTGTGAAACAATATCATGCAAAGAATGTAGAAATAATATATTGTCTTACAAATAAAAGAAAAACCTTCACTACGAAAAAAAATTAAATAAATTCATCGTGATGGTAAGTCGATTTAATGCAAAATCTGTCATAATTCATCTGTTTCAAATAGAAAAAATATTTGAAGTGGACTTTGCAAATTATGGATCTCATTGCTCACCTTTTCATTGACGGGCTGATTGCTGGCATTACCGATCTTCGCAGGGGTGCCGTGAGCGTTGCCGTTCTCCTGGCCGGGCCTCGGCGACGAGTTGGCGTGGCAATTCGCGGACTTGAGGAGCGGGCTGGTACTCGAGGGATCGTGCTCGCCGCTGGCCGAAGTTTTGCTGCCGGCCTCGCATCCCGGCAACGGCGGCGCGTTCTGACCCGGGGTCGGCGTGATCGGCTTCCCGCCCTTTATCAACTCCACGATCTCGTCAGCTTCCCTGGAGAGGTCGCCGTCCGGCCTGAACGGGTTGTCCCAGCCGCTGTCCGTGCTGAAACCAGAAGAACACATCTCCCGCGTTCGGTATAGTGCAATTAAATGGATTGTTATAATCTTACGCGAGCTGTTAAAGTATAGTTAAACAGACATTAAGGACTTGTTTTGCTATTATTATAATTGAATGTTATTTTACGCGTAAGTTTAGATTTGATTATGTTAGATTTGATTATTTTTCTTTATTTAATTTATTTCGGAAGTGCAGGATTACAGGTTTTTATAGGTTTTTTGTAGAAAAAGATAAAATCAGGTTTTGCATCTTTTTCTTTAAGTTTCGCGTTTGTTCCCACGACCTACTTTCATTTTAATAGTAATCGGTGGCACGATATCGGTTGATTAGCCGGAAAGACGGATACACGGGAAGAGAGGACCTTCTTCCTCGGCTCGTTCTCCTCGGGTCTCTAATTAATTTCCAATTCACGGATTGCTAATCGCGGGCGCACGGTTCAGTACGAGGAATTGGGCCCCTATTCTTGAAATTTTTGCGTATACGTAATTTTCATTGCGCAGCTATTTTATGGTATGATTAAACCTGCTCAGTAAAACTTACGTATGGACAACTATTTCAAGAATAAAGGCCCTGGTGTCGCAGCAGTGCTGCCGAGATGCGCTATAGATAACGAAGTCGCGACGGGCGACTTTGCGCCTGGCAAGTAATTATGCAATTACCTTGAAGAACGTGAAAGAAACATACAAGTCTAAAAAAAGGTCTTACGTGGCATGCGATTGCAAATGAAGATGTTTGCGATCCTTGCGCGATATCTAAGTAATAACGATCCTTCAACACTCGTTGCCGCGAGTTGGACACAATTGTCGACTTTACACGAGAAAGAACAGGAAAACAAGACGTCGGATATGAACTTATTAAATCTGTTAAATATTACGACAATAAAGTTAGAAACTCTACTCCCATGTAAATTATTATTTTTAGATCGAATTGCAACCGCCCTGATATCAAAGTTATAATTTATCAAACGCGACATTCTCATTCTCGCGTTACATTCTTCATCTATTCGATTAATTTCGCAAACACGGAACTTGTGTAAATTATTACTCAAAAATACCGAGTTGCAACTACTTGGTATAACAAATGGCCGACACTTCACTTTCAGATCGCATTTTAACAAGGATTACGAGCAAGTCATGCTTTGATGCAATGTACATATTAATTATTCGTATTAATTATCATTGATTCGGCGGCCTTCCTCGCCGCGGAGAGTTACCGCATATATTCGCGCCGTTTAAATGTAAGTGATCCAAACGCAACGTCCCGATCGCAGCAAGCGTCGAGTGTCACGTCGGAGTAAATTATGCTCAATTGCTATCGCCGCGCCCGGACGACCGTGACATTAGCTTCGGCATTGTGCCGCGCGCTTAATTGCGCCACGGTGCAATATTGGACAACGGGCGGACATTTGCAACCAGCAGCGACGGCGGCGGTGGCGCACGTGCGCTTCGCTGCTCGCGTATTTTGTACGTGCGCGGCGAACTTCCGGCCGATTTGCACGGTGCTTCCTGGTCGCGACGGCAAATTAAACGAGCGCTTTTCAGGGCCTCCGCCATCGTCGCTGGCGTGCTGGAACTCACGCGGCCCGAGAACTGAACCGGTCGAAACTTCGGGAGACACGCGATGTTGTTGCAAAAGTTATGCATCGCGATTCAAAGCCCGCGGGTCTGGCACCAACGCGGCACTTACACCGACAAAAAAGTGGGCGGTGTGGTGTTATTATTAACGCCCGGTGATGCGATCGAAACCGCTAGCGAGCGCTTTCGAAGCGTACGATAACGGTTTCGAGCCGATAACTGTAATTGCCGATGTGGATAATGAGTAAATGAAACGCTGATAACTGCATTGACGCTTAAAAAAAGAAAAAATAGAGGCGAGTTGCGGGTGAAGTTAGAGCTAACGCGACACGACACGTCTCGACCAAGTTCCGTGTGCGCTGTGTGAGAAATACATGTTTGTCACAGGGAAAGTGATTAAAGTCCAGTTGCATCAAGCGAGTGGTAAGGTAAGTGTTCCGGTAATTAAACAATGTCCCAATGATTGAAACATTAATAATATATCTGTATTCAATATTTCTAAGAAAATCTTTTAAATTTTGTCAGAAGATATTTCTTTGTGCCCCAATTTTTAATGTTATTTAATTGAGCATTCAGTTATTAGATTGGATGTATATTATTCAGTAATCATTTTTCAATTCGATTACTAGTAATTACTGGCATAACATTTCATTACAATTATAACAGATATTTATTGATTATTTCAATTCCTATTATTTTTTAAGTTTTCAGTTTTTATTTAATATTTTTTAAGTCTTATATATACGTTACTTTTGTATAAATAATGTAAAATCGATCGAGTTTTCTTATTAGTTCAATCATTGGAACATTTATCTTGAGATAATCCACGGTTAAATCATATGTTCTTTGTATCTTTGTTTTTTCTATCTTTTATATCTTTTCTTTATATCTTTGTTTTTTATATCTTTATATCTTTGTTTTTTATATCTTTGTTTTTTCCTCAAAGATAGAAATATGATTTTATCGTTAACTAACTTACCACTTATAAATAAACCTACTTAAAAGGTACACTCTGATTTCTTCCTAATTTGGCAAAAATGTAGAAGAAGTACAAAAAATATTTAGGTCATATTTTTTTTCATTTTTTCATGGCTCACTTTGAGTTTCACGGGCAGTTTATAGCTTTTTAATTCTTATATTTTCATTCCTATCATTAACAAGTACAACAAAAATGCATAAAAATAAAATTAAATACAAGATATAGTTAAATAATTAAAAAAAAATTGGCACAGCTTGGGCTCAAACCATTCTAAATTTCTTTAGCCGAGATTCCAAAATATTTTAAATTTGTTAAATTAGTCAAGAATGGTTCGAATATCGGGCAAATCGATAAATTATTTGTATAAATAATTTTTTCAACTTTTTACATGTTTTGTTTAAACATTTTATTATTTATACAAATAGTTTTACATATTTGACTTCATATTCATAATCAGCAGGCCAAAAACGTCTATATATCTTGTATTTAATTTTATTTTTTATGTATTTTTGTTGCACTTGTTGATAGAAGTGAGAACATTAAAAAGCTATAAACTACCCGTGAAACTTAAAGTGGGCCAAAATGAAAAAATATGATATAAATATTCTTTTTTTTTTTGCATTTGTGCCAATTAGAAAGAAATCAGAGTGTAACTTTAGATTTACTTAATTGGTGCAACCTAATTTAAATGAGATTTTCGTGAAATTATCGATGCTGAAAATTACCGAGTTTTCAGTTATCCGGATATTTATCATCTAATGAATACCAAATTGCCAAAGATGTAACCGTTACATTTATAAAATTTCCACAGAAATTGAGAAAATTAGAATTAAATTAATTAAATTAATGATACGTTTTTATGTCGTAATACGCGCAAATATAAATTTGATCAAACTATCGAATTTAGAGCAATCGAAGAGCAATCTAGAATTTACAAAATTTTTTATCCAGAATTAAATAAATAATAAATAATTGCACTGCACTGCAATCGCTCGATATCAAATGTTTGAAAATTGGTCGACATTCTCCCGTTCGATTTCGGTATTGCACATCTTAATAAGAGATCTGCGTTTCCTACGATAACAAAATCGCGAATCATCGAACTCGTCTCAATATGTCAGCACAGACGAATCTACCATTTATCAAATCATTATAGAATTATTATCTGATCTCGACAAAATGGAAGTAGCGAATCGAATTGAAGTTTGCGAGCGCGCATTAACTCGATACGTCTCTAATTACTAGCACACGAACACACTCGTATGCGGAAAACTTCATTGTGATGTTGAACTCGGTAACATTTGACAGTTCATTTCCTGCGGTATCGGTGATCTAACATATACGTTCCTTACAATCGGATCGCAACGTAATGCAATTCGAAAGGTTAATCGCAGCTAGCCGGGAAATGGAAATCGATCCGGATCTCCGACGAGACGACAGATCGCATTCGATGCGATTTCCTGTTCGCTCGGACGAGGTTTTACGTGATTATTCGATCGATTACGGGTAATCTCGTCAGACGACTTGAGACACGGCACGAATTTTTTTTCACGTTCTCCGCTATCGTTTACTTTTTTTATTGACTCTCAATCGAGAGCTTTTCTGCGCAAATCGGATATTTCTTGGATGACGCGATGTGCAAGCACCTTTAACGAATTGCGCAAAGTCAAACTTTGGTCGGCCTTCATTTCATTTTAAAATAAGTTGACTTAGTGACACTATATTTATCATGATAATATTCAGGATTCAAATAATAATGAAATTTTGGCCTAAGAGAAATTAAAAATTCACAATTATCCCGAACGTCGTATAATTCACGTCTTGGCACAGTTTTTGATTTTCTTATCGTTTAATTTGCAACCCGCGAGCCTGCCGCGAAATTCTCGCTTCGCATTATACATAATTCACTCAAACATCTTTCCTGTCTTTTAATTTCCGAACGACGACAATTAGTCGGATCTACCACAAATTCAAAGGCTTTTGACCGCGACTGTTTTTTCGCGAGGCGGCCCGACGTGGCCGCCAACGTGGCTCGCGGGCAGCGCATATCCCTGCTTGATGTGTACTCTTCGTCTAGGTCTATAGTCGACCAGGGGTTGAAGACCCCCGAGGAGACGTCGCTCTTTGCTCTTTGAAACCGGCAGACACAGCCGTAGTACGAGCACACGGCGATCGAAACTGCTCGACTATTCGCGCGATGAAAAAAAAGCGGAACGCGAAGAAGAAAGAAGACAACGATGAGGAGTGACGGCCAAGGGTGAGGAGGAGAAGGCGGGGAGTGATGAAGGGGGAATGAGGAAGGAAAAGCCGCGGAAGGCAACGAACCAGAAGAGCTCGGGATTCAAAGGTGGACGATGAGACGAACGTGAGACGCGAAATCGCGAGATCGGCAAAAGGAGGCTTTTGGGACGAGGTGGCGGGCAAGGAACTTCGGAGGAGAGAACGTTCGGGACGAGCTTATGCAAAAGGCGACTGTCGAGTGCGATTACCTCTCGTTGCCGTCGGTGTCCTTGGGCACCTTAATCACGTAGTACACGTGGCCGCCGTGGGTGGTCGTCATTTTTCGATCGCGCCCAGCAACATTTGACAGCGGCAATCTCCGTGAGATCTATCTCCCTCCCCTCTTCGCCCGCACAGTCCCCTCGGCGTCTCGCCCTCGCTCTCTCACGCTCCACCGAGCGCGAAGTCGACTCTCGGACACTTCATCGTGTTCTTTGACTCTTAGTTGAGAAACTAGCCGGAAGAAGACCGCAACCCGTAGGTAGAGAACGTGTCTGCCTCGACTCTCGCCGATGAGAGAAGAAGAACTTGGCCGATTTTGCGCGGGCGAACTTCAAGAGCAACGTAAGACTTTATTTTTAAGCGTGTTTGCGACACGTCACGGGATCCCTCTCTCTCTCTCTTTCTTTCTAACCCTTCCTCTCTCTTTCTCTACGACTTTTGCTCCTCTCTTTTCTTTCTAGTGCTTGAAGAGCGAGAGAGAAAGAGTGGCGTAGCGTTATTTCGGGGCTGGTGGTCACGCTCGCGCCAAGAGGAAAGTATCCTCCTCATCAAGTTGTATTTTGCTCAATACAAAACTGTTTACCGCTCCCTCTGACGCGAACCAGAAGATTAACGGAACGAATCATCACTAACGATCACGCTAGTGACGCCTCGGAGTTGGCAAAGGGGGCCATACGCGTTAATTCCACTGATGCTGCTGTCGCAAGAGCGCGCGTAAATGTACAGCGCGCGACTTGCGTCGCAAGCGAATTGGGAATAAACGAAACGTCCATCCATCGATTTTTCTTTAGAATCTACACTGAGAGAAAAATATAGTTGCTTTTGGCGTCAACTATACTTTTTTGTGACTTTAACCAGAAAAATAATTAGAAGAACCATCTTTCTAATAACACTTACTAAAACAATGGTTTTCCTAACTATTTTTATGGTTAAAATCACAAAATAGTTGACGCCGAAAGCAATAGATATAATAATATATTTTTTTCTTAGTATAATAAAAAAAGAAACTTTTGGCGTGTCCGCCGAAAGTGCTTGATCCTTCCAAAAATTCGACTAATTTATCATATAGATATCTTGAGACAATTCTAATTGTTACAACGACATAATAATGACGAGTTTGCTTATCGAAATTAATTTTCTATACTTTGACATTTTCCCATGACAGAAGCTTGTTCATCGAATAGGTCGTGTAACGCGGATAAGCGAGGTGAGATCCGCTTCCGTTACGTGAAAGCCCGATCGACCTGTATCGCGGAATGACCTATTTTAGGAAAGTCCGTGACCCGTTTCCGCCGACTGTCCGACATTTTACCGGGCCCCGAGTCATTGGTCAATCGTCAGTATCGGCTTCCCACGCGCGCGATTGTTACTCCACGACGGCCGTCGTCGAGGAGAAATTATTCTTCGGCGACCTGTTCGGTCCGGCGACTCGTATTTTCGCGGATGCGCACAGAAGGCAGCATCGAAAATAGCCTGGAAATTTACACGTGAGTCAGCGCTCGATGTGGAAACGCCAAACTACCTGGGGTTCGCGCTTTTCTACGTCTCGTCCGATGAATTCCATTCTAATATGAGGAACGCGATTGATTATACGTCAATATACACGGAAGGGAAGATAATCGAGAACAACGATATTTGACACATCGGAACGGAGTGTTGGAATAAAAACTGTCGGAGGGAGTTCTTCTAAAGCGAGCAACCAGTTGCTCAGTGGAGCACGAACGGTATCTGATCTAAGCGGAAGAGGACGAAAAAAAAAAAAAGAAACGATGAAAGAACAAAGAGAGATTCCTCGGCCGACTTCGACTTCTATGTGTCCAGCGCGAAAAACACGTCCGGATGAAAAAGCAGAGTAGAACACCGCATTGAACGCTGAAACGAAGGATTTTGCGTCAGCAGGCAGAAGGAGGACAACGAAGACGAAGAGTTTGAACACGTAGGAGTTCTCTAGGATACGCGACTTATTTGTGCAACTAGTTGCCCGGTGAAGATACGAGGGTATCGATTCGGAGTTGTTTACGCACGACGTACGGCTTCGGCAATGGTCGATTCCTGAACGAGGTGGCACGCGAATCGCGGTATTATCGCGCGGGAATCTGTAGAAAATCTGGACTAATCCAACAAGGACGCGACCGCCCGACGTCACACTCGCGCATAACGAAAGTTCGGATTGACTGTCATCTATTTTCGATGCGACCGAAAATTTATGTATGCGCAATCTGAGAATTTATCGGTGCAACGGGAACTCGATCGCTCGCAAAATGGGAGGAAAAATGAAATATCGCTCCTATTCGAGGTGAAATATGAAAATTAATTCAGAGTGCTCGTCTCAAGGAATACAGCATTGCAGCATTAATAATACGCGTGGAAGCGCTTGGAATTGTGACATTAATATTAAATTTCAAAAATTTTAAAATTTATACCGATGAATAATTGCTTTTTTACGTAAGCAGAGGAAAATACTGCTTTTCCACAAGTGAGTGATCAGATATGAGCGTTTATGTCGTGTCCGCGTGAACTTTTTCGCTGGAAATGCTATCACCTGGCCAAGATGTTGACCTTTTCTAACTCGCCACGTATCCATAATCGCCGGGTTTAGACCAATATTCGCTGTACATAGCTCGGCGATAAAGTTAGTGTCGAGTGCATCGGTTTCTGAAGGGTTAAAGGGCTAAGGGTGCATCGGGGTTTGATTCGTTTTATACTCGCGAAGCTCGCGAACAACCCCAGCGAAAGTGGCTTAGCCACTGGCGACTTTTCACGATCGACTATTTCGGCCTTCGACATTTTCAGGATCCCGATTAAACGGCCGACACCGCCTCGCCCTACCCTCACGTTGTTTAATGACGTACTCTCCCCCAGGCTGCATTCCAGCGCCCTTCCCAACCCTTCCCTGCGCCTAGCGGCTTTCGTGCCCAGCGGCTATGGGGGTTGAACGACTGGAGCGAGAATATGGGTCACGGCTGTTCCCTTGCGAGGCGAGGAAAGGGCGCGCGCGTTTTCTCGCCTTTGCGAAGCAGGAAATTAGATTAAACGTTTCTAAATTACGATTGAGTCGAGGATTGATTCGAGATGATCCGATTCTGATATTTTGGCTTTCAAATACAAATACGGGTTCTCGTGTCCAGTAGAATACAAAGTTTAGTAATCGAATAAAAACTTTCTTTATATATACAATGAAATATTGAAATTATGAGAACTTTCTTTATATATACAATGAAATATTGAAATTATGAGAACTTTCTTTATATATACAATGAAATATTGAAATTATGAGAACTTTCTTTATATATACAATGAAATATTGAAATTATGAGAACTTTCTTTATATATACAATGAAATATTGAAATTATGAGAACTTTCTTTATATATACAATGAAATATTGAAATTATGAGAACTTTCTTTATATATACAATGAAATATTGAAATTATGAGAACTTTCTTTATATATACAATGAAATATTGAAATTATGAGAACTTTCTTTATATATACAATGAAATATTGAAATTATGAGAACTTTCTTTATATATACAATGAAATATTGAAATTATGAGAACTTTCTTTATATATACAATGAAATATTGAAATTATGAGAACTTTCTTTATATATACAATGAAATATTGAAATTATGAGAACTTTCTTTATATATACAATGAAATATTGAAATTATGAGAACTTTCTTTATATATACAATGAAATATTGAAATTATGAGAACCAAGAACAGCTCTTACAATTTTATATTATGAACTGTGAAATGTCTATTGTTCACACTGCAAACAACGGATAAATTATATGCCATTATCGCAGTTAATGTGTCATGTTATTAACACAGTAACGGCTCTCAAAGTTGTACAAGGATCATTCAACGACCTTCTCTTCTAGTAGAAAATTATAAGAAATTATTTCAAGTTATAAGTTCAAGTTATATAATTATCTCCTGAATAATTGTTATTTTACATCTGTTCTTCATCCCATGAATATTTGCACAACTCCAAATTTAGATAAAAACAAAAAAATTGTAAGTTTGACGATTTTTAAATTGAAATATCTGAAGTGACAATCTTTTGTCATCTTGCGACAACTTTTGCAATTTTATTATCATGGGACTCCGGAGATTTTTTAATTCTGCCAATCACCATGTGCGCGATTACTCATGGCATGACCGAACTTGCTTCACAATATGCATCTTCATCCTCGATTCTTCTCGTCACCGTTCTAATTACGACTGGAGCTTAGTCTATCGAATGAGCGAAGCGATTCTCGAGAAAAGAGGAGATCGCGGAAGCAAGAACGCGAATGCGTTACAACATGACCCAGATTCGCGATCTGTGCGGTATATGGGCTACTGGATATAAGGTCACGCAGTACGGGGGTGCGTGCGTTTGCGCCGCGTGTCGTTGTCGTCGTCGTCACGGGTTCATCACGTAGTGTGCGGCTGCGTGGACCGTTTCATGCACCTGGACCAGGCTCTCCAGATGGGAGAGTGGGAGGACACGGGAGGGATGGACGCAAAACTCAATTAGCCTCCGATTACGAGATATCTGGAGCGCCATGTTTGGTCGCGGCGCAACTAGATCAGTCTGTCGCGCGCGTGAAATTGACTTAATTTACACATTTGACGTTTAAAAAAAAAAACAGAAAGAGTTCATCTCCGATGACGAAGATCAAAGGAAGTGCGGATTGAATTTCCTCTACGGAAAAGCAGTTGCCGAAAATTGTTCGAGGAATATATTGTACACTGAGGGAAAATGTTTGTAATTATAATTACACAGAAAAACAATTACTACAAATTATGGTCAAGAGAGAGAAAACTATTTTTTTATTATAGTGTTAGCGACAATAATCTTATATGCGTGTTACTATCACTATTTTTGTGTTAGAACAGAAAGTAGGGGTAAAAAATAACTATAATTTTAATTAAATTAACCTTTTTTCAGTCTAATATAATGAAAACATTTGAATCGAAAGTCAAGCCAGCTCAATTCTAACGACACTACGTACGCGCTTTTTCTGTTTTTTTTTTATAGAAATAATTTTTTCGCGTGTTCCATTACACGATTCAGCAACACAGATTTTACGACGAATGCGCTATCGTTGCTTATGGTCGTCGCAGAAGCTACTACAATCCGCTTAACGACGTTACTCGCGTTCGACGCGTAATTGATAATTGGCGGTGATACGTGGACCTGCGCAACCGAATTTCCCGTGAAGGAGTTTAATAGAGTTCAACGAGGCGGAGGGCGAGCGTCATTCAGATGAGGAGGTCGTGTGAGAGTGCGAGGGCAAAAATTATGTCATGACGTGTCATTCGGTCGTTGAGTCTCGCTACGTCACTTCGCTCCGCTTGTAATCGACCTTGGCTGAACATCGGATCTTATTCTATTAATTGTGACTTGCATTTCTATGTAAAATAATCTAACATTCGTGAAAAATCGTATTCGTACAATACGAGAAAATTTCAGATGAAAATTGCAGAACGATTCTTATTCCTTGTTCGTTAAACGAATTTTTTCGACAATTGATTCCTCGGAAACAACTTCCAAGTTTGTTGTATCGCGTGTAATCTAAGAGACGCGCAGGATATTAATAGCATAATTCTAATTCTTTTGTTTTGCATTAACGAGAGTCGGCCGATGCGCTGAAACGCGCACACGTCTACAAGAAAGAGTTATTATTATCGTGTTCGCGGTAAGGCATGTTTTTCCCGCATGATATGAGACGGGAGAGAGAGAAGGATAGGAAAACCCTGCTGAAAAATTCACACCGTGATGACCGTCGCCGTCTACCCACTCGCCTCTTCGAGATGCATCTCAATGCATCTCGTTGCATCGTTTTACGCGGCACCGCCCTCGTAAATGTACTTTTTAGTCTTCTATCATACATGAAGCTTATCCAAATGCAAGTACCACAAATCACGCGTGTATAATCCGCTCCAAGTATACAATTATAGCGGCCCTCAGAAGTCAGTCGCGAGATCATTGTCGTTTTAAAGGAAAATAACATCATGTGAAACCTCAACTGTCGCCTCGATTCTTCGAGAGAGCTCGAGTCATCCTGTAAATCGCTTGAACGAAGACAAATGTGCCTGTTCGTCGCAGAGTTGCCGATTGAGCTGTCATTGGATCGATTAATAATTCAAGATTAATCTACGACGACGTGCTAAATTACGACTGTCCGACGCGATTGGAGCTCGATTCGCGTAATATTATGCGACTCCAGAAAATTAGATAATCTCGTCTCGTACGGTCCTAAACTTTTCTAAGGCAGGTCACGGTTTTCGACGAAGTCGTCGTTCCTCCGGTCGCTATCTTTGGCACGCACCGCTCCGAGTCGGACACATTCGGATCACCCCGAATTCCATCTCGCGAGCCCCGCTTTCACGACGTGAAATTGAACACGCGGCCGTAAAAACCATCAAAAGTCTCGGTTAAAAAATATGGATCAAGCGCTATCACTTATTAATAATAAGATCGCTTTCGGTCAATGGGTTCGATACAAGAGCGACGTAAGTGGATAATCTCCAAGGTTTGTTTTTAACGCGAGACCGTATTTTTATAACGTATCGAATTTTCACGTTCTAGTCAGTCGATCTGGCGACGAAGGAAACACGCAAAAAATGTCGCGCAAAAGATATATGTTAGAAATTCGTGATTTAAAGTTGCGCTAATCCGAAATACGATCTTGCGGAATATATACGACGATTGTAAGCAAAAGACCGCGAAAGATTGCAATATTCGAGCTACGATGAAACAATGAAATTCGCATCAATGTGGCCGACAGAGAGAAAAGAGCCTACATTACGGACGTATTATAGACCGCTGGAAATATATATACGGAAGCGAGATGGTTACGCGGAAAAGTCGATAACCAGCGGTTCATTATTTTCCTTGCTCGCCGAGGCAGCTTGACTCACACGACATTTTCTCCGTGCAACATTTTTTCAACATTTCCGTAACGTAAAATATTATCCGTTCGGAACCCAAATTAAAAATCGCGCGTGTGATCGAATCGACAGGGGAAGAGCGTCCAGTCTCTTTCGCGAACAAAATAAAGTGATACTTTTCGAGAAATGCAGTGGAAAAATCCACGAGTGATTTACAACCGCTACGTTTGGAGTCCTTCTCATTGTGAAATATTATTCTTATCTTTTCGCGAGAAGTTTCCAATGGCAAAATCTTCGAGCTAGATAATAAATGAAGTAACGTCGAAATACGGAAAGCTGTAGTCTTTCACGAGCACTGCATTTGCGTTTGTTCGCCCATCGCGAAGCCGGGGCGCGCGTTTTGCGTCGCAGATTGCGGCCGGGATCTGCGCGGCCATTGGAATCGCGAGTCACAGCAGCGGCAGGATATCCCAGCCCCGGAGGAAAATCGCGCGTGGCACGCATCCTTGCGCACGCACGTGCGTTGGGTAGAGAGAAAGAGATAGCAAAGAGAGAGAGAGAGAGAGAGAGAGGGGAGAAGGGCAGAGAAGGAGCAGACTCCCGGAAGTGAAGCAAACGCGGAACCGGACGAATCTCGAGGATGATCTTCGCCGATTCTCTCCTCTTCCTGTGACTCACTGATCCGATCTCGAGCCTCGCGATCCCGATCGATCGCGAACGGTGAATCCGCCAATCTGATACCGCACACCTCTCGTTCACTGTGTCACCGTGTCACCGTTTTTTATCGGCGCCGCGTCGCGGGCGTTATCACCGCGTCATCGGGGAACGATCCCGAGGATCAACGCGACACAGTCGGCTGCATTTAACGCGGGCAAGGGACATGAAGTACAGAGCGAGAGGACGAGGGAGAGGATGAGAGAGAGAGAGAGAGAGAGAGAGAGAGAGAGAGAGAGAGAGAGAGAGGGCAGGAGGAAAGAAAGGCAAATACTGAGAGAGAGAGAAAGAAAAAAGGATACGAGAGAAGGGAAAAGGAGACAGAGAAGGAGGAGAGAGAGACCGACAAGAAAGGGGAACGATGAGAGAGAGCACGCGATTGTTCACCGATGCAGCCGACAGCACGACTGGCGGCGGCGGCCTTACCGCACCTCTGCACATCCACCCACGCTATATCGATCTCTCCCGTCCTCCGTCGTCGCTCTCCGCTCTTCCCTCCTCTTCTCTTCGTTCCTTGCCTCACCTCACCTCTCTTCGCCGCTCTTCTAATACTCGCGCGCACAGGAGCGCAGCGACGACGGCGACGGCGACGGCGACGGCGGCGGTACCGGCGCTGCTGGTGTCCGCGATTCGTCGAGGCTTCGGTGGTGGTGGTGCAGCTAAGTTGAGCTCGCACTCGTCGGATACGATTGTACGCGGGGATATAGTCGCGCAGGTGTGTACGCGTGCATGAATGGATAGCGCGACCACGATGTGTGGGTGTAGAAATATGTATGCATATGTGTGTGTGTGTGTGTGTGTGTGTATGTGCGCGCGCGCGCGAGAGAGAGAGAGGACGCCTGGCTGGGTAATAGTATCGCCGCTTGGCTGGATGGGTGAGTGGGTGGGTGGGTCGGTTGGTGGGTGCATCCTGGATATACAGGGTGCCGAATAGCTACGCGCGCTCCTACCATATCACGAAGTCGATTTTATTCTACTATCTGACCTGGTCGATTTTTGTTCTACGACTTCTTTTTTCCTCGCTTGATTCTTGAGGATTCATCCAGCTGGATCAGGATGGAAATAACTTCCTTAATAGAACGAGCGTTTATCTTTGGTAATTCTCTTTTATTTCGAAGAGAGAATCCCCTTAAACTGATATATTCTTATATACTTTAACATTTTTTAATTCTCAACAAGATTGCGGAAGTGGCGCGTGTAGCTCTTCAGCGACTTATGGCGAGTGTCCAACAGGTCAGTGGGAAGTGAGCGGGACGGTGAATCGTAAAAGCAGCCGAGATGAATATACTATACGGGTTCATAATGGACGATGGTTGATCTCCAATTTTCAGAGGATGTATAACAATGACAACTTATACACACACGTGGCAAAATCTCTCTTTCATTCTCATCGATAAATTTTGTGCGTTTAGCGATTTCCACGCGGATAGATTCCGTCGCAACGATCGTCGCTTATACCGGTAATTAGTAGAAATCTCGCGCGATAGATGCGTGAGTTTACGTAACATTCTGCTGAGTAACAATGCCTGTATATCCCGAGTGCATAGTCGTGCAACTGATCGAACGTTGCACGACTATACACTATGAACAGTTCAGAAGAATCGCGGAACGCGTAGGAAAATGTCTTCGCCATCGCGGAGGGAAAGTTCGAGCCGCGCTTCTCTTTTCGGGTCGGATTCTCCTTCTTGCATTCGGGGCATCCATTTCGCCGGCGGACGAATTACGTAAGGACCGAACGCAAGGATCCTCCGAGATGCAACGCGACGACAGACTAACTAACGTGTTAGTTAGTCGTGATCGGTGAACTCGCATACGTGAGAAACTCGTTTCGCGAAGCTCGTTTCGCGGAATGCTTGCACGTTACATAATCGCCGAGTACTGAACAAATTTAATTTAATAATAATATATTAGAAAATCAAAGCCGATGGAATTGAACTTGTCAGCAGTAAGTTAGAAATTCGTAGCCGGTAAAATTGAATAGAAACGTGATACCAATAAAATTAAGACAGAAGTCACAATTAAAACGACAATTAGCTCTTGGTCCGTCGTTTACCGAAATTTCATCACACGAAAGATTTCAGAGTGTAAGTTGGCTCAACGTAGGGTTTATTACACCCCGAGTCGATTCTCGGCCGGAGCTGAGGGTAAACAGACTGCGACCGATTTCAGTTTTAGACGCTCGCGTGCTGCCCGAATTCTATTTACGACCGGCATCGCGAAATCGTAAAATGTGCAAATATGCATGCACACACGGCGCGCGTCGCGTATGTGCGAGATCTGTGTATGTATGCACGGATCATCGACTGCTGCTAACACTTCGACTGCCGCGAAGAACTACTTGACTGTTTCCGCGCGCTTTCACGAACTGTCACATCGCGCGTCTTTGTGCCTCGGTCGTATCGTAAACTGAGCCTACTTTAGCCCTTCGGTTTGACTTCGACCCGACACTCGGTTAATGGAGCGAGACAAGGTAAAAAGAGAAGAGCATCATCATGACACTTGTGCGCTCGAATTCTTGGAGACATGCACTGTAAAAACTGATGTGTTAAACTTAACATTTCATGCGTTCCAAGTCATCCACTCTCATTTATGTGTAAATTTAACACAAAACAAATGTGGTAAAAAGTAACACGCATAATATGGAAAAAATTAACACAAGAATTTAATACTTGAATACCGTCAGGAATCATAGTTTATATTAAATTGACATATGTATAATGTTAAATTAACTAAAATAAAACGTTACTTTAACATTTGAGAGAAGTATCAATCTATGGTTTTGATGAAATGAAAATGTTAAATTGACATAATCAATATCTGACATATTAAATATGTCAATTTAACACTTGAATACCGTTAGGAATCACAGGTTGTGTTAAATTGACATAATCAATATCTGACATATTAAATATGTCAATTTAACATTTTCATTTCATCAAAACCATAGATTGATACTTCTCTCAAATGTTAAAGTAACGTTTTATTTTAGTTAATTTAACATTATACATATGTCAATTTAATATAAACTATGATTCCTGACGGTATTCAAGTATTAAATTCTTGTGTTAATTTTTTCCATATTATGCGTGTTACTTTTTACCACATTTGTTTTGTGTTAAAAAGTAACACGCATAATATGGAAAAAATTAACACAAGAATTTAATACTTGAATACCGTCAGGAATCATAGTTTATATTAAATTGACATATGTATAATGTTAAATTAACTAAAATAAAACGTTACTTTAACATTTGAGAGAAGTATCAATCTATGGTTTTGATGAAATGAAAATGTTAAATTGACATAATCAATATCTGACATATTAAATATGTCAATTTAACACAACCTGTGATTCCTAACGGTATTCGAGTGTTAAATTCTTATGTTAATTTTTTCCATATTATGTGTGTTACTTTTTAACACATTTGTTTTGTGTTAAATTTACACATAAATGAGAGTGGATGATTTGGGACACATGAAATGTGTTAAATTTAACACATCAGTTTTTATAGTGTAGATAATAAATTATGCTTTTTATAGTTGACATGCTATATTCTACGTTTTATCACTTGACATATTTCGTGCGCGATAGTCGACGAAAGTAAATAAACGTACATAAGCTATTATCATAGTACATAAAAAAAAACTCAGCACTCACAAAATCTATAGTATCGAACGGGACAAAAGGTAAAATTAACCCTTTATTCGGCAAATTTCATTCGAACAAATTTTAGGTGAAAATTTTTGAGCGTTGGAAATATATTTTCAACAATTTTTCGCATCTAGTGGCAAAAATCAAAACTGTCGAGACAGTGACGAACAGGTAAGCAGATTTTGTTGTTTCGAAGCAACTGTGCTAAATAAATGCATTCTGCAACTATTATTTTTGCATAAATCGACGATGCTTAAGAGCAACATTATCAAATGAAGGATTAAGCTTGCCGGAGCTGAGAGCCGATTTCGCATTTGGCGACACGAGTGATCCGTTCATCGCGCGCAATATATGTGTTGTTTACGATTTGCTGAAGAGGTACAAATATAGTTACTACACGGATAGATCCACGAAGCCACTCTATATATATATATATATATATATATCCTCATTATTTATCGGCTAATACTATATTTTACCGAGAGCGGAAACCGCGGCGTGTAAATTTACGTGCGCCGTGTGTGGGCCAGACTGTCCGTAATGTCGTAATGGCAATAACATCGGACAGGGCTGAGCTCTCTGGCATAACGGTTACACTGTGCCACGAACAGGCTGTAACCGCGGAGAACCGTCGTAAACAGTTTGGTAGCACGGTACCAGGCGACGGAGACACAAAGGGGCGAGGTGCGGAGCCGGAGAGAGAAAGGAACGTCACTTCCGGCCCATTAAGATCGTCAAGGGTCGCGCGAATCGTGCGCGGGAGGCTAATTATTCCGGGGGACAGTGTTTCTCATCCTTCGACCATTCTCGTCATTTTTTTCTCTTTTTGACACGCGAGACGAGTTCCACGAGAGCCGCGAGGAAGCCCCGGGAAATTCATTGTAATGTAAACGACGCGAGAATCTTTTCTCCGGGCAGAGTTTCATTTTCTCACGATTTTCACGATCTCTGATGACTTCTTTTCACTTATTTTTTGAGGATTTAATGAATTGTAACTTGTAAGGGATGTATTATATAAAGGGCGATTAGTAAAATTTTGACTCGTTGGAAAAATGTTTGTTATATTAAGATTGTGAATCCTACCTTATCTGTGCATGATAGGAGGGCGTAGTGTGCTCGGTGTGCGTGGTAAGAAGTTCCGCAGGATTGCTGGCCATGTCTAGCGGATGTCCTGCCGAGTGCGAGATGGGTTCCAGCAAGAGGACTCCGGGCGTCGCCGGCGACGGCTGTGGACCTAACAACGAGACGCGTACTTTTTCTCTACCTTCGCTGAAATAAACAAGAGAGACAATCCGTTAATACAGAAATACATTTGTGTGTTATAACAGTACATAATCATATACAATAACACACATAATCACATCACATAATTCTGTCCCGTCTTCATAACAGAATTATTAAAAATTCTGTTGTAATCATCAACGAGCAAAGTTCAGCGAAAATAATCGCTTTAAATTGTTGACAGGATGGATATTGCGAAACAGAGATAGAGCAATATTCTCTCCCACAGTAATGCAATTTTCAAATAACTCGTTTTCGCGCATCCTATAGAAAAAGCAGCAGAAGGAATATACTGTGCAACGGTCGCCTTTGTACGCGGAGTACCAACCGTCGGGTTTCGAATAATCAAGCGAAGGGTGGATTTCCGCCTGCCTTGCGAACACCTCGCGGAAAAAACGAGCGGGGCGAAATTTAACGATTTAACTTCCGCTTTTGTCGCCACGCCTCCTCGCGTGTCCTGCCGGCGGGAGCGTGTAGTGCACCCCTTCTCGAGAACGCCCGCGGTGTACGCACACACATGTGCAATTCTCACGTACAAGGCGAATTATCTTTCACTGACTGCCTGAAGGATTAACGTGTCTGGCTAATTCTCAAGCGCGACCGTGTACCTTACGTATTCGACTGGCAAAAATGTGACAAGTAATTTGTTATATAAAATGAATGCAAGAGGAGGAGTATGCGACGCTTAAAAAAACGTCCACAAATTGATACGTGCTCTATTTTAAAAAATTAAAAGAATTAGAAATTATATTTTATCTTGAACTGGCTTAAGCTACCCTTTTAAGCTGCCTGAGTTGTCACAAAATGTCAAGGGGATGAAATCAGGGTTGAGGGGGTAAGGTGCCTATACTGTAAAAACTGACGTGTTAAATTTAACATTTCATGCGTCCCAAATCATCCACTCTCATTTATGTGTAAATTTAACACAAAACAAATGTGTTAAACTTACAAAAGTAACACGCATAATATGGAAAAAATTAACACAAGAATTTAATACTTGAATACCGTTAAGAATCACAGGTTGTGTTAAATTGACATATGTGTAATGTTAAATTAACTAAAATAAAACGTTACTTTAATATTTGAGGGAAGTATTAATCTATGGTTTTGATGAAATGAAAATGTTAAATTGACATAATTAATATCTGACATATTAAATAGGTTGTGTCAATTTAACACAACCTGTGATTCCTAACGGATTCAAGTGTTAAATTCTTGTGTTAATTTTTTCCATATTATGTGTGTTACTTTTTAACACATTTGTTTTGTGTTAAATTTACACATAAATGAGAGTGGATGATTTGGGACATATGAAATGTGTTAAATTTAACACATCAGTTTTTGCAGTGTAAGTTTCATGGTAGCCTATATCAGGAGTCTAAAGAGTAATGGTGATAAAGAGTAAAATTTGGCCCAGATTGGTGGAAAGTTTTAAGAGTTTATAGGAGACATACAGACACATTTTATCTTTTATATATATAGATAAATTTATATTTCGTCAAGGGGAGAGAGGGGGGGTAGGGATGGTAAATTTTAAGTAGGATGATCCGATTCTATCTTAAGCTCGATGGCAGTGTCCTGAGCGCGCCGCGGGCGACGAAACTCAAGTCGGTCGTCTGATTGCTCGTTTACCGCTTACATAACTTTCCAACGACGTCATTCACGTCATGCGTCGTGGTGCAGTGGCGTCGTTGGACCGAGAGATCGTCAGGAGATTGTGTTGCAACGCGCGCGGGATGCACCGGTACGAAAGGATTTGGCCGGGCCGCGTGAAGCCGGAAACACCGGTTTTTGCCCTTAACTTGGTCGTTGCCAAAGTGTTATCATAAATGCCAAAAAAATTAGTCGAAAAATGTTGCACTAACCAATGTCTCCCACATTTTGAAGTGAGTTTTTATTCAACCTAAAAAGAGAAACAAAATATCTACTTGTTTTATGCAGTTTCCATTCGATTAGATTTCCCATCCGAGTCGTTGTATTTTTAAACTTCAACTTTGAAAGTACGGCATGGAAAAATGGCATTACTTGAGAAGAAATAAAAAGTAAAAAATCTAGTTGGTTGAGAGGAAATTAAAACCGTAAAAAATTCCACCCCTTCGTCGTCTCGGCACCTTGAAACTAAAACGAGAAATGTCACCTCGCGATATGAATGGAGAGACGAAGGAAATGTCACGTGTTGAGGTACAAAACGTTCATTCTCGCGCTCGCATGCCGGCAGAGCGACACTGGTTGTTCTAATTTCAAGATATTGATTTTACATGCACACATATACATATGTGTTTTTGTTCGATTATTTTGAGATATATTTTTTTACAATTCACCGCGTCACCATGATCTTTGGTCGACCCCGTCGCTGAAGTAACTTTGTGAAAATTGACGAAAATTTCAGCTCGATTTAAGCGCTCTTACTTGGTCTCTCCGAATTAGCTGTGTGTATTTACAGCGTGCGTGGATGAGCAGCTTAATTCGTAATAATTGCTGGGTTTAACGAAAGTTAACCCTATTGACTTAATTGCGGCGATCCACGACGAAACTTGACCTTCTCGCGGGCAATATCTTCTTACGCGCGACCGGAGAGTGTCGTTATTTCGGTCGTCGATTCGATTTTATGTGCGTGACCGGATTAACCGAGCGACATCGACGGAAATGCGGACGAATGAAAGAGAGAAAGAGTAATGACGTTTAATCTGCGAGAGAAATCTTCGTCGCGCCTCCACCCCGGAATTCGCCATCGTCCGTTTTCATTTTTGCGGAAATCCCCGCGTACACATGTTGCACAAGTGGCAACTCGCCAACGTGCACACTGTCATCGACGGAGACACGGGTTGCCAACTATTCGGAGCGCATATATCGGGGCGGTGGCTTTGTTATGAATCTCTAAAATAGCCGCTTCGCCCGCGCGCGTAATTCGCGTAATGAACAATCGCCGGACGACAACTCCCTCCCACCTCTCAGCTCTGGAATCTCTGGTAATCTCTAAAGTGCACTTCCATCTATTTTCACCCGGTCGGTAAGATAAACGATTCGCGAGTTTTATAGACGGGGCGAATTAAAAGACAGTGAACATACAAAGAGATTAAAAATGTGAAAATACACAAGACTACAAGACACTTTGTAGAATCGAAAAACTAAGAGTATGAAGGTCTAAAAGCTTTGAGATATATCTCCTAATTTATATATAATATATCCTATGTATCTTATATATTTTATGTATAATATATCTTAAACTCCCATTTTCAAAATCCTAATTCGCGTATTCTTAATTTATGTATATCTCTAATTACGCAGCCGAATTAAAAAAAGGTCTCAAAGTTTGAAAGGACCGTGCTAGTTAATGTATTTTATTCGACTTCCGATGTGTATCACGATGTGTTATCTTCCTCGAGGCGTTTGATATCGTAACGAGGAGAAGCACTCGCAAAAATTGACACGATGAGAAATTTACACGCGATGTACGACGACACGAGAACATTGGAACGCGTGCGCGGTTAAGTACTCCACCGCGACGCATTTTCGTTCGCCGCCGACACCTCTATGAAACTTTCATGAGCGAGCCGATGCAATTAACGAGCGTCTCCCACAGGCGGATGTCTTGCACCTAAACGCCGATAATGTCGTTTGAAGAGATAACGTCTCGAAGATAAAAACGCCGGAAATGTGAGACGCTCCACAGTTACAAAATGTCCTCAAACCTTCCGGATTAAACCTGGCGAGGCCTATCGCTTTTCCGTGTCTCTTTTCTCAGTAAATAATGAAACGTAGCTAAGAAGAGCGCAGAAGGCTATTTCTTTTCCGAAACTACGTCTGTCTTTCTCTGTCTCTTTCTCTCTCTTGACTTTTGATAGTGTTACGTCATCGAATTACATCACCTTCGCCACCTGTTCGTGGCTGATGGATCCGGGACACGCCGTATAACCGCATCATCTATTGCTGTATGTTGCGCGCTTGCGAAAACTCGATTCGCGATGGATATCCTCGGGGGCCCATATCATCGGTTTCGAGGGGAGTGAACGAGATGAGGGAGACGCGTGCGGAAACCGATCTCGAGGAGAGAAATTGCTTTCTGCTCCAAGGGGTTGAACAGCGAGGGTTGTAATATCGTTTTCTTCGACACGGTAGGACGTCATGGAACTCGAGGAGTGTAAGGATACTCGAGGACGAGTGCACTTACGGCGAGAACAACGTCATAAGTGCATTAACAGCGCCATTACGACAGAAGTAAAATTGCCGAATGCACGCGTTTCGAGAGGTCCGTAGACAAACAGATAAGTTTGGGACACGACGATTTTAACGGAGAAGCATCGCGTGAAAACGGACTGTCAATCGAAGATTTGAAAAATATTTAATATCTTTCATTGTTGCGATAACAATATTAATGATGATAATCTGCTTGCAAAAATAGCAATTCTTGCATTCAATATGTCGTTAGTCTCATTTGAAAATGGATCATCGTTGATTTTAATACAATCGCGTCCTCAATAATCGCAATCAGAGCCGTAACAATGTCGGGTTTTCTCGCTCGCCTGCGGACTATACAACAATTTTATCGTTCTCGTTGTTCGCGCGACGGCCGCGCGAGCGGAACGATAAAATTCCGACGCGAGCGTTTCGCGCGATGAGTCAGCCGCCGATAAAAACTGCCATTCGCTTCGGCCGCGAATAGAATAACGATGTATTTATTTTGCGCGTGATAAATAGGCCGCCGTGGCAATCACGTGTGCGTGCTCGAGAGAGAGAAAGAGAGAGAGGGGGGAGAGGAGAGAAGACAAAGAGACAGAGAACGATAAGCTACTTGGTGTTCAGTGTATCGGGAGTGTTAACCTTCATCCGTCGCCAGTCGCATAGAGCCAATTCAACGTATCTCCGACAGGTGCATTGTTACCTCGTGAAATTGCGGCTAAGTCGCGCGGCGCCTTCCACGATTATCTTCGCGAGCGCGAGAGCATTTGAATGTTAATAATTGAGTGGCTCGCGCCTCGTCGTCGCAAATGCGCGCGCGAAAGAGAAAAGATTGAACCGTCTCGCAGAGCGAAGCGAGAGTGCTCACGGTTGGCGTACTTCCAGAAGTGACACAGCACTTTTTCTGCTCTTTTATTACGGCTCATTCCTGCCGTGGAAAGTTCGGCGCACATTCCGTTCCGTATCTCGACAGTCGAATAACACGTGGGCGAGTCGCAGTCGCGGAATTTTGAGAGCGATACCGGAGAGGCCGCAAGTCACGTTCAAATTTATCTTTCCTGCACGGAAAAAAAACGTTTGCTTGGATTAAGTAAATTCCTGTTTAAATATGAACGACCCAGAAATTCCGGTTGAAGTCACCAGAATTCTATTCAGGTTGACAAAATTTCTGATCAACTCGAGCAGAATTCTGGTAACGTCGATCGGAATTTTCTGGTTTGTTCACCAGAAATTGGTTAATCCAACCAAACTTTTGCTCTTGTGTATATTGTCTATTAGCACGTTGACGATCACTGGCGACTGGGTCTATGATATTATCAAGTTACGTATAAAATATAATTGCATTTTTGAATAATTGGTTGTACGGTCAATAGCTGGTTAATGAAACGAGGTAAAAGACACACGCGTCATGAGTTACATTGATTTATCGTATGTGTAATAACAATTAAATCATCGGTTTTGCGCAATCAACTCGACTTGTTAAGGTGGTTCATTTATATCATCAAGCCAGTCGTTTAAATCTCCCGTTTCCTATCGCGGGGAAAACAAATTTCCCACTTTGGCGAAGGTATCGATAGATAGGCAGGTATCGATGGATTGTAGGTCGCGGTCGCAATACTTTACTCGTCCCCGTTGGAAAAGTGTCTGCAATGTCAGGCAACTTTAAATTACCATAACTTTCTGGAAAATCAATATTTTTGGATTTCCAGAGATACAGAGAATCTTCAGCTATAAAATAGTAGCAAATCAAGATCTGCAAGTAAATCTGCGTTGTTTAAAAATTTCCCAGACTCTTTACAAAAGTTGGTGAATGATCGAGTATTTGTTTGAACTTCACATTGCACACGGAGGGTTAATCGGTAGTTGACTCTCGGTTTCGTTCAACGGCGCGCTCCTTTTGTATGTGTTTCGAGAGCAAATATGCGTACCGTAACTTTAGCGATCGATGTAGGTCGCGAGAGTGGCCGAACGGGGCTTGCCGATCCTCCGAAAAAGGGAGAACGAACGTCGCTTTCGAGAGCGAACGCGACTCTCGGAACGCACGTCGAGGGAGTCATGATCTTGCGCAACATCCTGCCGGCCATGTAATCGACCAAAACGAGAGGAGAGCATCGAGAACGAACTAAGGGAGGAGAGAAGAGGAGATGGGAGAGGTGGACGGGTCCGAAAACGCGAACGGATCGGACGGAGAGGCGCAACGGAACCGGTTCCTGACCGGTCGCCAGCCGTGGAATCGATTCCTCGCGTCGATAACGTCCGATTCTCTGCCATTCGCGGGTCCCTCTTAACGTGCGAGCAAAGTGCGACGAGTGGAATGCGCGTCTCTCGATGAAGCTGTCGCGATGCGTCACTTATCTTCGACGACCTGGAAAAGAGAGAGAGAGAGAGAGAGAGAGAGAGAGAGAGAGAGAGAGAGAGAGAGAGAGAGAGAGAGAGA
>NW_022639522.1:155892-182073 GCF_010583005.1 Odontomachus brunneus
AGAGAGAGAGAGAGAGAGAGAGAGAGAGAGAGAGAGAGAGAGAGAGAGAGAGAGAGACAGCGAGCTCGATCAAGTAAACAAGAGTCCACGTGTTGGAGCGTGACAAGGACCGAAGATCCAAGTCCTCGGATTGCGGGATTTAAACCTTTCGGATGTCTTAAAGCGCGTCCCTCGGATTCCGGAGGATCCCCGAAACCCGGGATCTGAGATTGAATCCTTTCACGGAGAAATAGGGTGGATATGACGTACAAAGTTATAAGTATCTTAAAAAATTGTAATCGAATAACATGAAATACGAAAAAAAGGCGACGAATTCTTGCGCTTTGGATAGTTTGAACGAAGTCTGATCATAACATTGTGATGTTAAATCGACTTTTACGCCGCTTTCGCCGAATTTGACTGTTCACTGTGTGTGTGTGTGTGTTGCGGTTGTTCAATAAAGATTTAATTAAAATTAAATTCAATTAAAGATCCATATCATATCTTTCGAGCATTTTCTTTTCAATCCTATTCGCAGAGTACATCTACAAGGCTCAAGTGTGATAAATATTTGAGATACTCTGTATCCTTGAATTTTCATTTCCGAGTTTTAAAAGCCTTGAATTTTGTTTCTTTACCTCCTAATGAATGCGATTGCCCCGTTGCGTAATACAAATAATATTTACTTAACGATAGTTAAGTTTGCATAATCATCACACACGCGATTGTTATTACACGCAGCAGCAGCAGCATCAGGTCTGGCGTCATCGGGCAGTTAAACACCTCGTGAGCGATATAGGCCTTGAGAGCCCGTGACATCATCGTCCTAATCGACGACGTCTCGACTCACGGTCGGATCGGCCGAGACCCGTTATTTTCTCCGACGCTATTCCGGGCGGAATCGCGAGCATCCGAGCCGTCGGTTTTCGCGACGAGAGACCCTCCCTTCGCGAGAACAACTCGGGTGGTCGAGATTGAATGTCTACTTATACACATCAACTGTCTGCTAAAGCGACAACGAGAATACCGTATTTTCTATAATAAGCTGCATTCGTATTTAGAATAATCTTTAACAGTCGAAGTCGATTAAAAAGAAAAGAAGGAAAAGAGAAAACTTTATCCCATCTCGTATTTTTTCGAAGAGAAAACATCATTTTGATTCGCTGAATATTCTCGTGTATCGAAGACCAAGTCGAGACAAGTCGATTGTCTCAACATCGACGGTACTTTTAATTCTTTATGGAAACCTGAAGAAAGCGATTGACGTGAAATTGCACTTTACCGAAGAGAAATAAAATAGACATTATTTTCCTTTTATTAGAACGGCGCATCAACTTAGTACGAAGTACGACTCGATCGTTTGACGTCGTTTGCTCGATTGAGAATTGTCGATACGACACGGTGGAAAAGTTCGCCGTAACGAACGCTTAAAAGGGAACGCTCCCAACGCGCGATTGCGCGACGAGATTAATTCAGTGTCGTTAATTGCAATCCCGCTCCCAGGAGAATGCATTCTAACTCCGAGCGGTTGTGATACTTGAAATTAATAAATACCAGGCCTCCTACTCGCCGCAAGGTTACGGAACGATAAACTCAACACGCCATTCTAAATATACACACACGCACTCGTGCCGGAACGCTAAAATTTTCTGTTTTCCATGAAAATTGTATTCAGCGAGGATCGATAGGAAAAGTTCGAGGAAACAGAAGCTCGGCAAACAAAAGTCGCGCGATAAGTTCAGCCACGCGAAAAACCGCACGAGTGAAGTGCGCGCAACAGACCGGCATCAATTGCAAATTAGCGCAAGGACTTATCGTTGAAAATAACATCAGAAATTTTCAAATACACTGAGGAAAAGATATTTGCTATCTGCAATTATAATTACGCGTGGAAAAATAATTATATATTATAATTAAAAGAAACATGTTTTTTTTTTCATTAAATTCTTAATGTTAATGTTAGTGAGAATAACCTTATGAGCATGTTGCTGCTATCATTTTACTACAAGGGATATGATGGGAGCCAAAAATAATATAATTTTATATAATTTTCGTTAGATCAACTATATTTTTCTCTCAGTGTTTCTGGAGAAGGGATGGGAAAGAGAGCTTGACTAAAGCCCGTAATTAATATTTTTTTATTGTTTAAAACTCAGCTCAAGTAAGATACTCAGATTTAAATTTAGAGTTAGGTAAGAATTTTTTAGTTGAATCACGACTATAAATATCATACTTATTATAATTCAACTAAAGAACTTGGATCTGACTCTGAATAAAAAAAGGATCTCAGTATTTCATCTGAGACAAGTTTCAAATAACGACTATTAGTACGGACCTAAGAGTAACGTACGTGCACTCGTCAGAGGACCGTTAATAATCGTCAATTGTGAATTACACGCCAGCGCTGTGCGCTATTCAAGATTGGTGGTGCAATCGGCACGTATCGATCGCTATCAATTTTTCTCGCGACGTTTTTCTCCCCGCTTCTTGTTTTTCTCCTTTCTCTCCGCCATCGCGTATTTTTCGCCGTCGAGTCGGATCACTCCAGTTGCGCGCTTTTATGACGCGTAAAACTTGAACAAATATTTTATCGGGTCGTGCATCTCTACCTGGTGTGACGCGATAGCCGTGGAATTATTACTTTTCTAACAATGTGTGAGTGAGTGAGTGAGAGAGAGAGAGAGAGAGAGAGAGAGAGAGAGAGAGAGAGAGAGAAGAGGAAGGAAGGAGAAAGACGGTAAATTCGTTCATTTTGCGAGCTGAGCGCTGCGCTCACCTGAAAATTGATTTCTTTCTTCCTAAACGGAATAATTATACATAATACAGCTTTTATTCGCGATTCATCTCGCACATTATGAGAAAAGGAACTGTTCAATTTATTACAAATTATCATTTTTGTCGCCAACCATATATTTCATGTTATTCTAATGAAAAACTAGTAATAGTAATACACATACAAAGTTATTAATGATAACGTTGTAGTGGTATTTACCGGAGAAAT
Source organism: Odontomachus brunneus (assembly GCF_010583005.1). Taxonomy (NCBI): domain Eukaryota; kingdom Metazoa; phylum Arthropoda; class Insecta; order Hymenoptera; family Formicidae; genus Odontomachus; species Odontomachus brunneus. Next base: position 158,873 of record NW_022639522.1, read on the forward strand.
GAATTTCTTGACTATAATTATCTCACTGCGCTATTACAGCGATAAATATCAAACATTTCTTTTTCTCAGACAAAGTGCGGGGAAAATATTGTCCGGTCGAAGGAAACCAATGTCTCCAAAGTCTGGAAACTCACTGTGTAAATGGTGCGTGTTTAAGGGTACAATTGTTTCACGTTAATACCTCCGCTATGTTGCGACGCGAGGCAACGCACGTTTCGTGGTGGAAACGCCGCCGCGGACTAATCGTGCGTGTTTTCCGCGTGCGAGGACACGGACGGTCGATAAAACCGTTTCCCCTTCGAATATACCACACTGCGATTCGCACCTGGTTTTATCGCGCGTATTTTAGGGCAACGAGGCGAATAATAATATCATTATTAACGATTCGACAGTTAATGGCCCGTCACTCTGACATCTCAGATGTAACGTAAATGACGTGTCTTCCGCGTTCGCGTTAAGTCGAGACTCCTGACGGCGACGTCAAATTAATGATTTGTCAATTAATGTGTTCATCAACACGAGACTGTAGTCGGTTGATGACAGATTCAATTAATCGTCAGACACTTTAATTAAACGCAATCACGATTTTATGACTCTAGATTTCAAACTTATGAGCGCGGGATTAGGGATAACGTCCACCCTGAATTCCTGATAAAATTTGAAGAAAGTGGCGGCGATATTCTTCGAGTCTTATATCAGTTTTCAATCTGGCATAGATTTAAAGTCTTAACCACAGCGTTCTTCGAATTTTTTCTCGATAACATGGCGCTTTTTAGGTGCAAAGGGTTAATATTAGAACTCGTTGTAAAATATAATTTTATTTCAGGAACGTCACGAGAAACGAAAGAGTCGCTGTAGTTTCCTTTTCGTAACGAAGAGTGTGTTTGGAGACGGGCGCGACGTGAAGACAGTCACGCGTGTTTAAGAGCTAAATGCGGTGCGAGACAATACGAGCCGCTGTCGGCGGAGTTCCTGAAGTTCACGTTTCTGCCAGAAAAGGGACACGGCCAGTTTGAGACTGAAGGGCTCGACGAGTCTATTTTTCGAGCGGCCGCGCTCGCGTCACGTTTCCGCAGAAACGGCAGGGAGAGAATGGCCGCGCAGCAGTGTGTCAAGATGGCCTGTTACTATGACGACCGGGCGGAATCTGGGCGTCCTCTCCTTTCCGCGTGTCCTCTCTCACCGGTAGCGACGGCACTGATAATACCGGCGCGCCATGAGCTATCGGAGATACTTGTAGCTCGCAAGTATCGATCTTTCGCTACGTGACTATTGTACGCGGCGATATCGATCCCGCAGGACGACAGGCACGCGCTTCAACGCGAGGCGCATCCTGCCCCGTGCATCACGAAAATCGTTGAATAATATATCAACGCGTCGACAGACAGAATCGCGCCGTGGATGATGTACGTGGGTAGTCGCGGAAGTACTCAGTCCAGGTTTGATCCAGGATTAGCCCAAGAGCGACCCAATTTAGGATCGATCTAGGATCAATTTGGGATTTGAGGTCTTCAGCCCCTCAAGACTGGCGGTTTGTTATCGCGAGAGGCTGAATTCGTAGGCAAATTTCCGGTTAAACATCAATGAACTGCTGAACTGGGTCCGCGTTTTTTTTGCGCGAAAAAATGGCACGAAAAATCTCGAATTTTTGCCCGCGTTCCTCGGATGAGAGCATTTTCGACTGGTTCATTAGCGAGTCGCGAGTAACCGTTCGTTCGTGAGGGTCGTTGGTCATTCACTACCACCGGTGTTTTCCACTGCTATCCACCCCTGCGGACAACACCGGTAGCCTGTCCCTTTCGCAATCTTCCCACCAGATCGATGCGAGTTCGCTATTAGGGACAGACTCGCCGGCGACACGATTCGATCGGCAACAACTCGACCTCTCCCCTCCCCCCTCTCTCCTCTCTTTCCACTCCTCACTCATGCGATCGAGAATATGCAGGGCGTACTTTTTGTCTCGCAATTGAATAAAATATTCGTTCTTAGCGTCACGTACATTGGTGTATCGCTCTATCGCATTTGTGTATTGTATATTGCATTTATTAGCTCCAGTCTCAAATACGATATGCGTTCACATAGTTAAGTCGTGATGATAAATTTGAATTTTTTAAAAACTGCTTTCCGTAGTTTCGACTTTTACGGCCGGTCTAACGATAAGATTTGAAAAACTGTAGAAGTTCAGTATTAATGTCCTCTCTGAAATAATATTTCTAAAAAATACGTTGTGCGCACAATCCTATCGGTAAATGATACGCGCGCGTTTGCAAGCGATACAACGATTCGTGGTGGTAAAAAATAACCGTCTTGAAAGGCTTGGTCAATGTCGAACGTTTACGAGCGAATAAAGATTGCCTATGTATACGTGCGAACTATGTGAACCATCTCTTCACCCGTAAATGCTATAGACAATGCAGAGATTCACGCAGTCAACAACGCTAATAATATCTACGCTTCTTCTCGGGTCGAGGCTTCTCTTTTTGTCGAAGAAATCGGGTGTTATTCATAATTCTTCGACATTACGACATCGTCGTACAAGGTGTCCGTATAATCAGTGATACAAGTGTTAAACGGGTGATACCTCTCGTCATACACTAGTGCGATTTGCAAGTATAATTTTCTTTTCCTTCCAAAAACGGCTCCGTATTAATTATCGCGCGCGACTCGAATCATAACTTGAATACGGGATTCTTAGATGAGCGAGGACTGCGAGCTTTCCAGCGAGGTGACAAATTGATGTTACAATAATTAACGTTACCAAGTTCAGAGCGACCTCTCCTCGAGTCCTTCGGGAAGGGATCGACATGAGACTCCCCGAGAGACTCCTATCTGAGAGAGGTAGCAGAAAGAGAAAGCGAGAGAAAGAGAGAGAGAGAGAGAGAGAGAGAGAGAGAGAAAGAGAAACACAGAGAGAAAAAAAGGGTGAGCACACGATTTCTCAGGTATCCCTGATGGAATTCCATCGTGCCCCAAACTCGCTTGAGGACCGAAGAAGAACCATGGCACTGGGCGTGTACGCACCTTTCCCGGACACCTTGTGATGTGCACGCACCGGCGGCACCAAGATCGAGCGCTGCGCGTCCCTGGTCGTCGACGATCCAGGTCGTCGTTAAAACGTCGTCGGCGGGACGGCAAACTCGTAGGCGATTCTCAATTGCTTTTCGATCGAACGCGAGATCGAACTCGCAATTGCGCACGGAAAGCAAACGGCGACGCGAAGGAAGAGCAATTTACCTGGCGGATGTCGCACGCGCGCGGCGTCGTCTCTAATCCACGGGGCCGGCCGCCGGTTGGGACGATCGATCGATCTCTTTCTCTCTCTCGTAGTAGGTCGACGCTGGCTCGGAAGGGCCCGGCCTCGCGGGGAAGGTCGGCGGCCGACGCGACTCCGTGCTCGTCGGGAGGGCACGAGCGTACTGACGTCTTGTCTTTACTCCGACGCTGCGCTCTCTCGCGTTCCTCCGCGGTCCTCGCTTATCCCGGCTCGATGACTGGCAGAGAGAGAGAGAGAGAGAGAGAGAGAGAGAGAGAGAGAGAGAGAGAACGAGAGAGCGCGAGAAAGAGAGAGAAAAAGGTCGGGTGGGAGTGCGGTACACGCGCGCGTGTCGCGACGTGCGTGTATAAAACGTCGTGCGCGCTAAGGACGGGTGTGCGGGCGGAACGTTGAAGGGAGAGACCGTAAGAGAGAGGGAGGAAAAATGCGCGGGTGGCGAGCCTCGAGCGGCACCGGATGTATGCGTGCACCAACACACGCGGCACTCGAGCCACTGGCTGACGACGCAGGCGCTCCTGCGCGGCCGAGCCACCACGAGAGAGCCTCGCGACCGCACGGGTGCCGGCATCTGGCGTCTCGCCCACGAGGTCGTTCGCGGCGAATCGATCGCTCGAGCCGCAGGTGTTTCGATTAACGCTTCGATAAAAACAAATACTGAACTGTAGATTTTACGATAACGCTCCCGGTGTTTTTGAGCGCGAAATGCCACCATGGGATAAAGTCGAAGAACCGAACTTGTTCCTCTTTTTATCTTTGTCTCTGTGTGAAGACGCTTTGTAACAGATTTTTCGGAACAAAATTCGCTCGTGATTTTGTTGGAAATCTTACAACACGTGATCTTCGCTCTTCAAAAAATATGAATTTAAGACGGTTTCGGAAATAAGCTCTTTATGACTTCTTCTACAGGAAAGAGCTTAAAATGCTGCAATTCAAATTTGAGTTCTCTCAAATTAAGATCTCAGCATGTGCTCAATTATTTTATATATATATCTTTAGATAATAATACTAAATCTCAGAATCCCAAAATTATTCGATACTTTCAGTCACACTCTGACCTCAGGGAAATCGATTCGCGCACTGCGATCTAATAGTTACAAACTTTCAGGTAATCTAAAATTATCTATTAATTTGACTCGTCTCAATTTCGCATATATCCTTTCTACCGATATCGTATGAAAAAAACACTTTCCAAAACTAATTAAAATTTACATTAAGATAATCACGGACTTTTCAAATGGCATTCACCGCATGAGATATCATCACATATCTCGGTTGAAAAAACCGCGGCTTTTTCTCGAACGGTCCTTACGTTTGTCGAACAACGGAGAAACGGAGTTAACGTTGCGTAAAGGGGAAGTATCGAGAATTATTTCCCGTATTATTCGATACTCACCATCAGCGTAGGCCGCGATTCGCCTTTTTAACGGCACTCGTCGCAATTTACACGAGGATCACGCGCGCGCTTACAAAACCGACATACGTAATTGCACGCGCATTGAAAAACCGCGATGATCTCACCGCCGAGAACACGCGAGTCGAGTCGCTAAAAAAGAAGCGATCGACGTTCACGTTTTAGCACTTTGCGCTTATCCCGCGTACCTTGTACGTAAAGAAAATTACACTCTCGATCGAGCTACACACAGCACGGTTTGCTGTGCGATCGGCCTAATCGAACGTCTGCGCCCGAGCATTATCGCGCTACCGTCTCGAGGTGTTCGTAATCGCGTCGTAATCTTATCATCACGTAATATCGCCATAACGCGATAACCGCCTAAGGCGTACGCGCGATTTTGTTTGCCAAATTACCGACGATTGATCGGCGACGATTGATCGATGACGTATCGATGATACGTTGTTGTTTCCGCGCTCGTGAGATTAACACAATCCAAATTCTGCATCACGTGAAATTAACACAATCTAAATTCTAAACAGGATCCGTAATATCTTGCGGAAAAAGTGTCGTTATCCAACACGATATCGATATGTGCGCATGATATCGCGCGAATCTCCGTGGAATCTCGCGCACTCGGGACTTGAGGAGTACCAATTATAATGAAACGGTCAAAGTCACAGCCTCACGAATATACTGTTACATTCCTGGGAGACGATGTGTCACTCCCAGACACTTATCTTTGCCATTCGCCCACGCGCGCCTTTTCTTCTAATGGTCGGCTACTTATCTCGCGGCGCGATCATTATCGCGTTTGATCCGGTTAAACGACGGTGCTCGTTCGCTCGCTCACTCGTGTCGGGAATATCTGAGAACATCTTACGATGTTGGCCGCGATCGGCGCACGGAGATGCCGCGAGACAGGTTGCAGCCGGAAGATGAACGAGCGACCGGAGCGTGACGGAAAAATCCCGCGCGAAATTATAATCGAGCGTGATGCGAGCGGAAAAGGCGCGATAGGTGAGCTCGATAGAGCGCGACCCACATCAGGCGCTCTTTGCGCGAGCTGAAATTAAATTCAGCAGAAATTGAAAATGGACCTGTGGGCTGAAATTACAAATCGCATTCGATACAAACTGAATTAATCTCGCGGCGCACATATAGGACTTGAATTTAACGCGGTTTTCAACTGAATCCCCTGAATGAGATGCGAGAAAAATTGCAGGTCAAAAGAGAAAGAGAGAGGGATTGTGCTATCGAAGCGAGCATAATTCCCCAAGTACCGTGCTGGTTTTTGTCATGTGGAATACATCAGCGCGGAGAAATGTCAGATTAAAAGATACCACACACATGTTTACAAGTATCTCGCATACTAACTTATACTTTATAATTAGGGATTTATTATACATCTCCTATTTTGCACTGAGAAAAAAAAACTTGAAAATCTATTCGCAGGATAGTAAATTTCACAGTGGTTTCACGATCGCGTTTCTGTGAAATAAAATATTTCACAGAAGTAGACTTTATATCATACAAATGAATTTTCAAGTATTTTTATCTCGGCGCAGAATCTATTAAATCATAAAGCTCAACTCCGACAAAAGTACTCATTATCACTGTGAAGAGCACTTCCGGATGCACAGACTGAATTAAAAGTTCTTCAGCTGTCCCGGAAACGTCGATCTTTTCTATCACCTCCCCCACTCGTGTTTTATCTTATTAAGGATTAACGAAGAGAAATAGAGTAAGTCACTCGTGCAATTCTTGCGCAAGGATTTCCGACGCAGGCGGACGTGTTGCGAAACCGCGCATCTTGCATCCGTCGTCGAGCCGGTGTTCTGTTACATTTAACGACGAACATCTGTCGAATCGAGGTGGGGGTGGAAATGCAGCCGCCGCCGCCGCCGCCGCCGCCGCCAGGGGGTATTTTATGCCCGGCGTGATTTCGCGCCGCGCTGTCGATTTTAACGAGTCGATTCGATATTTACGGGCATCGATTTCCGCGCGATCTGGCAAGCTCGCGATACACACGCACCCATCGCCGCGTTATTTCGGTGTCGGGTGCGCCGGAGGGATGACGTCACGCAACGCCACGCCACGCACGTGCGTGGGCGGCCACGCGTTTGAGAATGCGACTTACGGATACAGTCGTGATTCGGCCGCGCGATAATCGGCTTCCGCGATTCAAATCTCCGAAGCATAAATTTACGAGATTCGTCTCACTTGCTCCGTGAGAAACTGACGCGTGCACGATTCTCTCTTTTACCTTTTAAGTTATACAAGTTAGCAGAATCATTATCTGGATAAATTAAATCGACACGACCAATGTGTCATGCGTGTACTCCATAGTGCAAAAAAATATATGTTTCTTCGAGTATCCATTTCAGTGTAAATAGAGATTTAAGATAAGGTTTCAATGACTACTTAGTGTTAAGAGATCGTTACTTACTCAGTATCAGGCACGGGTATCATAGGAGGAGGTAGACGGCCGTTGTGGTCCAGAAAATGGTTGATCTCGGGTTCCTCTTGCACCGGCGTCTCATACACGAGGGTTTCTACCATCGACCCTTTGCTCGAGCCGAAGGATACCCTGAAAGATAATAGAGATATTAGAGAAAATCATAAAATATAAGTCAAATGTAATAGAAAGTACAAGATGTATAAATATATAAGAAAGTATAAGATGTATAAATGTATAAGATGTGTGTGTCACACAAAATGAGTTCAGATCTCAATATAATTAAATAAAAAAATTTATAAATAAACAAATTTTTCTATAAATGGCTGACTAATAATTATATAAACTGCTGACCAAACGAAGAAAAAGAAAAAAAGTATAGAATCAGGGAAATCGACGTATCCTCTCGTGCAATTTTACGGCCGACGTCGCGCGGCTGGACGCTGTCGTTATTCACTTCTGGAACGTTCTATATTCGAAGCGCCATCGGCGGAGCAGGTCAGACGTCTAGCCGAACGCGAAAAATGCACGTCGTAAACCTCAGTTTCCTATCGCGTGACAGCCGACGACCGCAGGGGACGATATCGAAATCAAAACGTCGCGATCGCGGCGTCGGATTACGATCGAGCGCGATCGAGCGTGATTGAGATCAAGTCGTTCCGCGCGCACACGCGGTACTCATTTACTCGCCGGAAGCTGCTCCTCGGACTAGAAGAAATTCTCGACAACTTCGTCCAGTAGAGGTCAGCCGGCTGCGCCCATCAGCTTCACGTCGCGTATCTATATTGAGTGGTTCCGGGAGGGTAATTTCGCCTACGAGTTCTCCAATTCGATTTTACGAACGAAATTAATTACCGTTCACTGCTGCCAAAATCACCATGAAAACGTTAACGTTCTCGCGAGCGATCGTCGCGTCGGATCTTGCGTTGCAGCTGCGAAAAGATTGTATACAATGAAGCTGAACAGATAGCCATGAAAGCGACCTAAGTGTCGACAAAGCGAACATTTCACGTCAGATTAGTTCACATCATTAAAATGCAATTTTATATTGACACGTATTTTGATTACTTCTCGGAGACGCTTCTCCCTCATCGCGTATTTCGCCTACGCGAGAATTTCTTCCCTTGGCCGCTAACAACGACATCGACGAGACTCCGAGGTATGGATACTCGATAGCTCAAATAACGCGAAACGTTGGAACGGAAATTAGAGTGTTTATGTGAATCTTAGTGACACATATCACACGGTATCAACTAGCGTGATTTACTCGGGCCATTCGCGCTAATAAGACAGAAAATGGCATTAGCAGATCACGCGCGGAGAGTAGAACGGCGCGGCGTGGCACGGCCGCGAAACCGGTTTTCGCGCAGCGACGCGTGCAGCCGACGTTTCGCGTTCGCTAATGCGCCCGCGTACGCGGCTTATTATTCATCGCTGCAGCAGAGTTAATCTCGCAGCCGGATAAGTTTAACCGACGCGGTTCGCTGCGTGCGCGCCGGGGAATCAATTAAGTCACGACATCGCGAGAGATCGATAAGTCCCGGCCGATATATCGCGCGGATGATAGCGAATTGCTTTTCTTCTGTTGCTTATCAGGCGCGATGTTACGGCAACATCGACTCTATCTTCTTCGACTCTCATTACGTTCTCTCGTATATATCCGTTTTTCCTCTTCTCCCTCTCTCTCTCTCTCTCTCTCTCCTTATCTTTCTCTCTTTGAAGACGTAATCGCGCGTTTGTACCGTTTTGTACACGGGGGAAATGTGCAAGAGCGTAACTGATAAGAGCCTGAGATACAGTCTATCACGGTGCCTGCACAAGGCACCGAATGTTGGTTCTGGTCCGCGCTAAAGTGGGTTGTTGGAAGGTGCTGCCGCACGCGGTCGTGTCCGTCAACCAGACCTCGGAATATGTCAAAGTCACGTGGACGTTCAGGTGGTGGAATGACAGGTACGTCTGTGTGCTCCCCTGCGTCTTCTGCACTCGGAATGGTAAAGCACGTACGGTAAAAGAACGAGTGCAGGGACAGCGAAGAATAACGGATAAAGATAAAGAATTTCATGTTGCTTTTTTAACGATCGTAAAAATGGTTTTTTATTCAAGTAGCGAGACGGTTTGAAGGTAATTTTTTGAATATCTCAGATTTTGGTGCCAAAGATAATGCTTTCACGATTATTCACACGTTTCGATCGCTTTATCAGTATTTAGCCTCTTGCGACTGTTTAGTTTCATTGCACAATCTTTTTGCGACTACAAAGCAAAGTTCGGCGCGACACCTGAGCTAGATTAAGGGTTGGGGTGGGTCGGGGTCGAGGTCGCTCGGCTGGCAGCCTCCGATCGATCGGGCTCCGATTTGACCTCCGAACTCGCTTTGATCCATGAAGGCCGCGAAAACGGAAGTTTTCATTCTCCCCTCGTAAAGACGACACCCTTTCTTTCCTGTTTTATTTTTCCCAATAATAGCGATCAATTTCTAGCCATTTAAGTCAGTATTTTCCCCAAACTTTTTTCCTTTGATGATACATTTCTGAAGCGCAGAATTCGATTTATGGAATACTGCGTGTACAGTAAAAATTCACAAACTTTTTATCTTTCACTTTAACAACTATATACTTTTTAATAGTATAATCTAACATCTCTGGTAAGTCGATTAAATTTTAGATTTCGCAAATATTGAAGGAAAATTCAGTAAAGATCAAATTTAAATCGATCGAACTGACAAGTAAATGACACACGTCGCTTCAGCTGAAACATTGATCGCTTTTCGATCGCTTTTCTTCAAGAAAGCTGGATTCGCTATCGATTCAAGAATTTGTAGATGACCATAAAGGAGCAGTAATGGCGTCTCTTTCTCGAGACACCTTGTATATCCAAAGAAACATTTTTTCAGAGTGTCTATTTTTGCTCGATCATAGAAAAATTGCTGCACGGGACTGTGATAATTTTACTCTCAGGGCTCGTGAAGTATCGAGCGCAGCGAACCACGGCGGCAGTCGATTAGCAAGGGTATAGTCTGGGGCTTTGCTGGAATCGATTACGGAATCCCACGCTTCTTGTTTGCTATAGAAAACACTTTGCGTCCATTTCAATCTCTTCGTGGCTTGACATGTGTTAACGGTTTACCGTTCCATCTTTCCAGAAACGATCGCGACGTTGACGATACTTTTCTATTCGCTACCTCGATGATCAATTGAAAGAGAAAAATTATCGGAATAGAAACTGAATTTAGTCTCATAAAGTGTGTCTGGAGACATAAACGTCATAGATGGAATAGAAGACGCGACATCTAAGAGGATCAAACGGAGAAAAAAATTCCAGTGCCCGCGCCGCATTTATCACTAGCTGATACACTTACAAAAATAGACGCCAAATACGCAACAGAGTTTTCTAAGTACGCAACAGCGTTTTGGCAACGGCTCAGGTCATACAGTTCCTTTCTAGAGTGATACACGTCGCACGTCGTGAATTCGTCGCAGCCAGTACTATTGCGAGCTTGGCGCAAATAAACCCTCTTCCTCGAAAGCGGGCTAAAGAGATATTAACCGTTTTTTCGGTCTTACGACTCGCATTAAGTACCTTAATGCGCACTTCGTCTCGTGAGTTACTGCCAAGAAATGGCTAGAACTCCACTTCCTAATTTTCCTACGTTTCCGGCCGAAAATGCGAGGATAACTCGCGCAACAACGCAATACTCTGTGAAATCGCTAAAAACTCATACTCCGCGACTGCGCTCGCGACACCATCGAATTCGCGAGGTTTTCAGCTATTTTTAAATACGCTAAACGAATCCGCGTGCTAATTACCGAGTAATTAGCATCACGACAAGGCTGCGACTTGAATTCCATTCTCATCGCTGCTCGAGAGAGACGGCGTGGCGACGTGACAACTGCGTGCATTCGCGCGGAACGACTCGACAAAGCCGCTATTTTTCGCGAGGCTCTAAGAAACATAAAGCAACGCATCCAACTTTGTGTCTTATAGCATAATTTTGGAAATATAAGAAGAAGAAACTATGAGTAGGACAGCTGATAGTATTCGTCGCGAGACTGAAAAATAACTACGTTCTAATATTAAATACTCCAACAATGACTATAATTTAAATTAAATTATAAGTCACACTAATTATTCTTAGCAGCCTGAATATGTGAGTTTCTGCTCTTTTTCCGTTGAACAAATGAAAGAGACGCAAGAGACAAACTGCGATTACTATCATCTACTAGCTCTGGTATTTCGCGGCCGCGACCGTGAGGTCGAGGGGAGTGAAGAAACGCGCGCCGAGAAGGACCACGTTTTCCTAGTTCGCGTTGCTTCACGCTAGTTTCGTGCTTAGTCACCTAGCGCTATCCCGTGTCTCTTGTCAAGATTATTAAGTGCGCTCGGGAGAGACGGCGTCTCGGTACGTCCGAGCGAAGACTCCGCTCGTCGCATCAAGACGCCCCCCCGTCGAAGAAGTTGGCGATGTTGACCCTGACCTATCCCACGTGCAAATGTCGTAAAAGTCTCGTATGGGCTGCGAAAGTCAGCTTATAAGACCGATACACAGTGACGTGCTCTCTCTCTCTCTCTCTCTTTTTCTCTCTTCTTCTCTCACCCTCGCTGCATCACGCTCTCGCCAACAAGAGAGGCGTCTACGCGCGCCATGTATAAAACCCGACGAACTCGTGCTTGTACTCGCGAGGCGGGTAATTGCGGGTCTTCGACGACGGGAACGAGCCGCATTCATCGGCATCGCGAAGAACTTGCTCCGAGAGAGAGAGAGAGAGAGAGAGAGAGAGAGAGAGAGAGAGAGAGAGAGAGACAAAGAGAGAGCGAGCACGTCGTTTGATCTCGCGAAACTTTCTCGACGCTCCGGGAGAAACGATAACAATAGCTGGTGCCTCCTGAAGAACCGTTACGTTTTTATGGAGTTTCAACGCGACACGATGTACCGAACGAATAATGTCCCGAAAGAAATTGCGACACCTTGAATAACGCGGGCTACGTCGCGCTTCAACCGATTCATCACTTGAATTCGCATTCCGAGATTACCGAATATAAAGAAAGACCGTGCTCTATTTCCTTGCTACTTTTTTTCTTCACCGTATTTACGATTTTCATACTCGCGGCGATCTTGCAAACGTAATATTCGCAAACACATACACGTATCGGAGACTTGTTACAAGTGCGTCGGATCGCGAATGATTCCAATGGCTCACAAGACGAGTCATCTTACACACGTGGAATCAAGTCGACAGATATATGCATCATGAGTTGCGTTTATTTACTGTGTCTCTGCACAGAAAAAACAACATGGTTGGCCCACATACAAATCTGGTTGCGTGCCAATCAGACTCAATAGTAAAATACAACTAATTATGTGGTTCCTGCAACCACAGAGCAATTGTGAAGTTACAGTGACGATATCTGATTGTCCTAATCACTTAAGTATATTCACGGTAAATGTCAACCCCCAACCGATTTCTGGCTGCCATAATCACGTACAACTATATCGATATAATTATATATCAGAGTAACTGAGTCATATCAATACACTACCATCATACAAAGACAACTAAGGTGATGCAACTGTGCTGCTCACAACTAAATATTTTTGATTGTATGCGTCATATCTTTTTCCCGTGTGGTTATTCGAATTTTAATTGCTTTGAAACAATTAATGGAAATTAGCATGACGGTCAACATGTTAAAAGAAAGAAAAAGAAATGTGGCTAAAAATTCAACAAACTTTCACAAGCTCCTCTGATACACGACTATACCGTTCTGAAGGACGTCTTTCATTAGCCTTACCTCTTCAAGCTGGCGTGCTTCGCGCCGTTCAGGATCTTATTCTTGCGCTCGCTGCCGGCGGTGCTGGCATCACTGTCGATGCTGTAGAGGCTGTCGTCCTTGGTGACCCTGGCGTTGTGCAGGGTCGACTTCCTCGCGGCGGTGCCGTTGTGCTTCGGGCTCTCCACCGACCGAGAGTCCCGCTGCGGGCCCGCCGCATGCGGCGGCAGTGCGTGCCGCGGGTCGCCGCTCGCATGGTCCTCGATCCTGGTGGAGACAATCATCGCTCTAGTCGCGTCCAAGCACTTCCTGGGCGAGGTGCTGGCCACGGCGTTGCTCTTCTGCAGCTTGGCGGCGCGATAATTGTTCTGGCTGGGCTCTCCGGGCGGTGGCTTGTCCTCCGTCGGCAGCATGTACGACAACATCGTCTCTCTTGCCTTCAGCTGGAACACGGAGGCGGAAATTCAGCGCGACTGCCGCGTCGAGGGGAGGAGCACGGGGGGAACAGTCGTTGTTAACCGGTAGCGCGGTGGCGAGAAAAATAAGTAGCGATACAAAAGAGATCAATCGAGTGTCGTCGGAAGCGTGGAAAAAAGCGTACCGTTCATGGTAAGAAGAGCACGACGGAGAGCTGGTTGACTGATGCTCCAAGAGATATGTTTAGAGGTTAATAACATCATGGAGGTAATACATTGCAGAAATGTGTGAAACTTATGTTAACGTAAATTATGTCCACGCGAGAGGGAGTTTGATGAAATAATTATCCAAGATGTATGATCCCTGCAAACGCATAAGTCATGTCATCGGGAGGGGAGGGAAGGACGAATTGCAACATATCAAAGGTCCGACGTTTCGCTCGGCGAGTAACAACAAACGTTACAAAATTGTTTACTTCAGCCGCGCGTGTTTCAGTGTTCACACCTTTCGCGCTTCAATCTTCGCGTGTAATCTGATAAATCGTGAAAAGATACAGTCACGCGGAATCCAACGAAAAACATGGGGAGAACAGAGAGGCGATTGGATTTAGCAAGTCTGTGCGACGAGTAACAGCGGACAATAGCGAGTATTGTTCCTGGAGCATTGAAAGGATTAAGCCAACGCACAGTTCGATATCTCGCGACAGTTGTGCGATTTTGCGCGCGCCGCGGCGCCCATAGTCTCCGGTGACGGAGAACGACTATTATTAGCGCGATAAGCCAGCCGTCTCCTGTCAAACCGGCGTGTCTCTGCCACCGCGAGAGACTTTCCCGGACGCGCGACATCATCATCATCATCACCATCGCTGGCGAGTAACTGTATCAGATCCGTCCGTCGGCGCCCCGCAACGGCATCACGCAACAGCCGCGATCAATTGGAACGAGAGCGCTCGAACGAAACGATCCGCTTTAAATGCGTTTACATAGTCACTGACTGACATAGACCGCGACGTCGTATCTATCTTTAGGCGCCGCTACGTCTTTGACAACAAAGCTCGCATGCACTCGCGCGATATCCAATGTGGAGAAAAAAAATGGGAAACATTGCGGAACGCCGAATAAACGGGCCGAATAACCCGGCACGTTTCTCTAACGAGACGCTCATAAACGAAGACGATGACGCGAGAGTACGGGGAATGCGGCTGGTCGATGTACACGGAAATGTGGAAGTCAACGCGAGCCTGAGGAACACCGGAGTATACAACGGGCTTTGATGAATGGAAAACATTTGGGGAACAGGTGATGTCGATGGCTACCGCAGTTCGGCTACGCGAGTATCGAAGCTCGTGATTGGAGGTTTGTAAACGGAGATTTTGCAGCACGAAAATCGAGAATGTTGCTGATCGAGATATTTATCAGACTGAGAAAAAATATTGGGAAACTTATTCGTGGGATGAAAGTTTATTTTATAGAAGTAAGTTTTATTTCGCAAAAATAAACTTTATTTCACAGAGATAAACTTTATATTCAACAGATAAATTTTCAAGTATATTCTTTCTCAGTGTAGATTCGATAAGATATATTAATATATTGCCATTAAGTGCGAAGCAAAAAAATTGCTAATTTCACTAAAATTTCAGTAATTTCTGGTATTTTTCCAATCATATTTTCATCGTTCTTATAAAAAAGTAATGCATACAATTATCACTAACATTATAGTAGCATTTACAAGGATGGCTTGCTTCCGACTATAATTATTTTACTGTGCAATTACAGTTACAAGCACTTTTTTCCGATGAATGATTCGACAGATAAAAATTTCTGATAGAAATGAGATATAACGATGATGACGACGACGATGTTGATAATAAAAGAAGTCAATGGCGAAGAGAATCGATATGTAATCATCGAGATGAAGCGCAGCTTGATCGGCGGCTCAAGATGAGAGTTATGTGAAAATTCGCGCGCGAAGATCGGAAACCGTGACGAGCGATTCGCGAGAACTAATCGCCGAATCCGCTCTGTCGATTTCGGCGTCGGCTCGGCTGGGGTATCGATATCGACTCACCGGTGCGCAAGTTCGCATCCTGCGGCGTTTATCACTCGCGGGGCTTCATGCATCGACGGATCATCGTCGCACGACTGCCTCTTCGTCGTCGTTAAGCTCGCACAGTTGTCGTTCACGCTCAAACGCGCCCGACGACGTTCCCGCGCGCGTTTCTCACGCGCGCGATTTCGCACGTTGGCTTCATTAGCGTGTACGCGGCCACGAGCTTTATTCCGCGACTGCTTCCGCGACTCGTTCACTCGCTCGCACCCGACGCTTGCGCGCTCGCTTTAATGACTGCTTCTCGACCTCGTGATCGCACTCTGCCTTTTGGCACGCGGTCGCGTCTGTGCGAAATTATTTTAGCGCATCAACCCTTGCCTCAACGAAAGACGCGCGTCATTCCTCGTAACTGCTTGTCGTGCTTGCGTGCTCGATCGGCAGAGACAGGGAGACGTGGCGGCGAACTATCGCGTCGCGATAACTTCGAACATCAAGACTCATTATCGTAACAATGACACGAACGAGATCGTCATTGGCACTTCCGACGCGACGTCACAAGTACTGTTACTTCCGGCGACGGCGAGTGTCTCTCTTGAGCCGCCTCTATCGGCGACGCGGAGGATCGTGCGCGAGGTGGAGAGGTACGTTCGCCAGTAGAACGCCGGGCCGCAACTGAGCGGCGACGCGCAAAAGCGAGGCAAAGGTTACAGATACGGCCGACTATAGCTATACCTACTCTACTCCGCTCTAACCGGCCACCTCTCGGTTCCGTTCTAGACGTTCTCCGGTGAACCGTCTATGCCGCGGCTCCATGTATGTATATCAATTCGGAGGTGGTATCGTCCTCTCGAGGCGGCATGCATCTTGCAGCGTGTACACACACACACACACACGCCATACACATATATACACACATGAAGCCTGCCGTACCCAGCCGGCATCATATCCTCCCGCATCCCCCGCACACGATGTAGGATTTCTACCCGCTTGAAATAGTGGATTTCCACTCGGCGCTACTGCACGTCGGCGGACAGAGTAGCCGGTCGTTAATATTGCACCGAGGCGAGCAAGGTTGCAAGTTTTTATAGCCACACCACGAAGCGCGTGAAGCGGATCGATCCTCGTAAAAAGTGGCAAATTGGGGAGTCTCGTGATTAGTGGGTGATCGCATAATCGCGTCAACTCGCGGGACACTTCTAAGCGTTTCCACCGTCGCACTCGCCGGAGAAAAATACCTTTCTCCTTGCAAAGCTCTCTTTTCTTATCGCAAAATATATATATATATTTTTTTTTGTATAGAAACGTCTTGTGTTCATTGAAACAAAAATTAAATAATCTTCGTCAAATGGATTTCGTTGATCTTTTAATTACGTCGAGATGGCGGAAGAAATTTCATAATTCTCAGCGGACTCCTCGGAATATTCCGGAGCTAAATAAGGACCGCTATGAACACGCGGCAGGTGTATTTATGATCATTACCGCCGCGCAGAGAAAATGTTCTACCGGATTGATAAGATCGCCACGAGTGGGTCTGCAAGTTACAATTTAGAATTAGGTCGCCGAGATGTATCAGAATAGATATCTTAAGGACGTCAGTATCCTACCGTTCGTTAATAAAAATTGCATAACTGATGAGATTTATTTTCTCCGAGTTTACTGAAATTATATTTATTAAAATTACATTTAAACCAAAAATATCGAAAATATATGATAAAATCACGAAAACATATTTAATAATTTCTCCCAAATTTGAATTTTTTATTTTATGCTGATTACTTACGTATTACTTATTGTCGCAAATATATCATTTATTTATTTAGAAATATTTTTATTTGAAATATCAAGGAATATTTAAGAATTTTTCGTAAAAAATATCAAGGAAAAATTTTTAGAAATAAATCTTTAATAAATATTTATATCGCGACATTATAATAACTGATGAATATTTTCTTCACTGAGAAAAAAATACTTAAAAATTTATTTGTGAAATATAAAGTTTACTTCGATGAAATAAAGATTATTTCTCTTTCTCTGTGAAAATAAACTTTATATCCCACAAATAAATTCTCACGAATCTTTTTCTCGGTGTAACGACGTGGAATTCAGTCGCGCTTCTGCCACAAAGATACCCCCGTCTCGTAGAAGAATGTACTTCGAACTATACCCTAATCCGAATGGTCTCGTCGATTTGCGACATTTCTCGAGGTCTTCCGCGGAACCGAGACGCTCGATCGCTTCGCGCGTGCAGCTAAACTGCAGGTGCATTCGTCGTGGCGAGCGCCGCCGGTACCATGGCTGGCCATGGTAGTCATTCAACCTGCTCCTTTCCCATGCAAACCCCCGCCTAGTTTAAAGAGCCCCGAGCCCTTCCGTGCGTGAAGAATTTCACGGCTGAATCGCCGGCTCCCATCCGCTCCCGTTACGCGGACTTTACGGACACCGGAACGAACTCGATTTTCCTTCGGCAAATCATGGCCACGGATATTTTGAGGCAATCGCGACTGCATTTCCAAGATGCTCGCGGCCAGTTAACCCTCTAACCGACATCGACGTCGGGTTTTAGTGAATAACATGAGGTAATAATCTAAGTTTCGAGTAACTGCGACTTGCAGAGGCGCTAAAATTATTACATCCTGGTGGACGTACACTGTAAAAACTGATGTGTTAAATTTAATATCTCATGTGTCCCAAATCATCCATTCTCATTTATGTGTAAATTTAACACAAAACAAATGTGTTACAAAAAATAACACGCGTAATATGTAAAAAATTAACACTTGAATACCGTCAGGAATCACAGTTTGTGTTAAATTGACATATGTATAATGTTAAATTAATTAAAATAAAACGTTACTTTAACATTTGAGAAAAGCATCTCTCTACGGTTTTGATGAAATAAAAATGTTAAATTGACATAATTTATGTCTGCCATATTAAATATGTCAATTTACCACAACCTGTGATTCCTAACGATATTCAAGTGTTAAATTCTTGTGTTAATTTTTTCCATATTATGCGTGTTACTTTTTAACACATTTGTTTTGTGTTAAATTTACACATAAATGAGTGGGATGATTTGGGACACATGAAATGTGTTAAATTTAACACATCAGTTTTTACAGCTTTACCGTTGTGAAAAATTAAAAATTGCCAAATAGTCTATCTTTGGAAATTTCCCATCGAAAGAAAATTGGGCACGATACATGTCGAAATCTTTATCTTATTATACGAAAGACATCTGCATATATTAGTACGGAGATACACGCAACATTCAAACATGACGTACTCACGTTCGCGCCAAGGAGTACACGCGGCCAGGATGTCCAGAATGTCCTCTTGGTGGAGTAGCATCGGGACTATCTGAAACAGAAATTCACGTGCATTGGTTAGGTGGAGAGTCTTTTTACGACAAAAAAACTAAATAAATAGTAAATGAATAAAGTATAGTGCAAATAAATAGCTAAATTTGTCCCATTGTATGTGCTGTTGTCATGGGATAAAGTCGGCAAAATTTGTCTCGCGAGCATCCAAGCGAAACAATCCGCTTGATCGCGAGACGATCTCGAGGAAGACCGATTTGAGGCGATATCTCCAAGATCTTCAAGCGTACGTCGCGCAACTACCGGCTCGTTCGATGTCCTGACTATGAATACCGTCCACGGCGCAGACACTCCGGATAGCAAAGAGTTAGGTACTGGTCTAGGAACGACGGAGCGTCCTCTAAACAGCCCATTACTCGGGAATGAAGAGGATGTGCGCGAAGCAACGAAGCTCCTTTTTTCTCTCGAGGCGGCGGAGAAAAGTGAGGGAAACGACGGGAGGAAACGATCTCGTCTCTCGCGCTTGAATGGGCACCTGTTTTCGCGGGGACAGGTGACATCACGCACACGCGCTGACATATACTATAAACGGGCGTGGGAATCAGAGGACGGGTTGAGGGCAATGACTTCTCGAACGAGTCGACGCGCGCTGAGATAGACATAACGACACTTGCCCTCGAGAGATGCCTCCGCCTCGCCGAGGGACAAAAATCGGTTTGTTCGAACGCCGCGGAAATGGATTTTCGTGAGATGAATTCGCCGGCTGTTTGCATTACCGATAATGAGACCGATATGTGCGAAATGCGGTTCATTGCGGCAGTTAATTTGAGAAACGCGGTGCGGTAGTCATTGTTTAATGTCGATCAACGGGCGAATTAAAGAGTCTCTAAATGGTTAAGTCACAAAGCAGATTAATATAGAATATTTCAATATTCGACTTCTTAACCCGTAATTGGAAAGGTGGAATTTGATGAATTTATTTCTTCTTTTTTTGGTTGTATTTTTATAATTTCTTAAACCTTATATAATATTTCTCATGATTCTGTGGAATATTGAGATTTAATGACAGCCAACAGAAAAAAATTCTAAAGACATTATAGAGATTTAAAGAGAACGAAATGGAATGCGTAGGGTTTTCTCTTAGACTTCATCTTTCCGACGACGAGTTATCAACAAAACCAGAGATTCGATTTTCAACAATATTTGTAATATCAATATTTGTAATATCTGTAAAATTTAATATTTGTAATATTTGTAAGATCAAAACAGACGAAAAAGCGAAGGAATTGGAGGAATAATTCGTAGAAATTTTATGTGTAAACAGAAAAATTAATTACTTACTTGCGTAGAACGAGAACAGGAACTTGTTAATTCATTGTTTCTGTATGCAGTGACTGGCGAAAGCGTTCGAAGAGCAATAATGTAGTTTTAGTGAGATGCTTCGAGCACTTTCGTCGGGTCATGAGTCGAACACACATAGTAACTTTAATATGATTACGTGAAATACAATATCGGCGGATAAATCGATTTCGATATCGCTCTCGTGCTAAGTGCAACAGTCCGATAAGCTCGGCATAAAATAAGGCTTCACGTGAGGCAATATCTCGAAGGCCGCACACGCGTGATAAGAAAACTGTACGACGCGGGGCCCCACTTGGATCATCGCGGTGCAACGGAGGACGATTAAAAAAGTCCGGCTTATCCGTTCGATTACTCCACGCGGCCGGGTAACCGTCTTGATTGCGCTTATCACCTGCCTGAGTCACTCCGTTTTGCCGTCGACAAGGTCGTACGAAGGCGAACGTGCGATCGTGTTTTTATTCGCGCGAGAAGTCGCCTTACTCCGGGCTATCGTTCATTGATCTCCCGGAAAAGAGCAGGCTTAAAACACGAAATCAAGACCTCTCGAGATACTTTTAAATTTCGAGAACGTCATCGTGGTGCAGCGAGAAAAAGCATTTGCAAATTTATCTATAGGATATAACTTTGACACGTATAAGTACATTTTACCTCACAAAAGTGAGCCTCATCTCTGACAGAATTAAACTTTATATCCCACATATAAATTTTCAAGTACTCCTTTTCTCAGTGCGTGCAAGGATGAATAACTGCCTCCAGAGATATCAAAGCGTATCGTATGATATTTGACTTGATATTTTTAGTAAAAATATTTTTTGACATTCTTTGATGTATTCTAGGTAAAAATATTCCTAAATAAATAAAGGATATGCTTGCGATAATAATAAGTGAATAATCGGCGAGATGCTTCTCGTTTCTCAGGGCAGCCCTATTAATTAATTCCGATACAAGTCAAATGTGCCAATGACGGTTATTAAAATATTCACGCGATACTTCGGCATATACGTTAATTTATTTAGCACACTTAAGTACGGGGACGCGGCGACGAATTACGCGCAACGATGGCCGCCGGTTCCGCCACGATTACGACGCAATGATGCAATGCGCTTGAGTGCGTCGGGGCGCTAAATTGATAAATTTGCATGCCCCGCCGTCCTACAGCGCAGCACTCGTATACGGTGCATCCTCGTGTTGCACGATCGACTGCTTGGCTCGAGAAAGAGAGAGAGATAGAGAGTAAGAGAAAGAACGGAATAAATCTCGCCTTGGGTTCTCGCATAATGAGGACGAAGCACCGCAGGCGGTTGGCGCGATAAATTTGCGCTTTCGAGGACCCGAAATGTTAATACAGTTGAGCGTATAAAACAGATACACATGTGGCGCATGACGCTGGTAAGAATATCGGTCGAAACGATTCTCGTATCATTGTTTCTCATGACCCAAAATTGCTCTTACTTGTGCTCGTAATCAAACGCGGGGGAATCTTGAGATAAAATTTGAACTAAGTTAATCGAGAAATATTCATCATTTTTAAATTTTCCTTTTTACAAGACTATTTACTCATCAGGGATTGATCTTCGTTGGGATTAATTGTGACAATTTCATGAACAATACTCTCCGACACAAGAAGAATATTTTAATCGAAATATTTTTTTCTTTCATATAAATTCTTTAATTTGTTTTTAATAATCCAGAGATAGATAGTCAGTAAGGTCTGAGAAACATTTGTTTTGCTAAGGAACATACACTGAGAAAAAATTTACTAAATTTCAAAAAACGTCCGTTTGGATAGTACTGTGAAGATATTTGTTTAAATTATTTTCTAAAATTAAATAAAGAAGTTTTAAATATAAATTTGTTTGTTTAATTTTAGAAAATAATTAATTTAAACAAATATCTTCACAGTACTATCCAAACAAATTTTTTTGAAATTTAGTAAATTTTTTTTCAGTGTAGAAAATTTCGCTAGACACAGCAGATTTTGTTAGAAACGTAGCGAGTGCTTCAATAGCACGCTTCAGTTCCTATAATGCTATTAATGCCGATATTTCTCGGCTACAAAATGCTGTAATGAGCTTTACTATAAATTTCTCTCCGTGAATAACGCGTTATCGCGGTGCGACAGGAACCCGGTGCGAGCGAGTCGACGCGAATTTATTCTCGTGGGAACTTGAGCGCTTGAAGGCGCTAAAGTGAGTAATTTTTCGGGACGATTATAGTTACGACGAATGCGAGGCTTACGTATGCGAAACGATCGGCGAGTGACATCATCGACTGCCATGTGCCCGCGACCAGAAACGTTTATCCGAATGTTCTCTCCTCGCCTCGCCAAGCGCGCTTCTCGTGCGCCGTATATTTTTATCGGGTGGAGAAAAATAACGCGAGCACATAACGCGAGTGTCACGATTATTGACGTGAACTTTAAGCTAAGCCCTCGCCAATTGCCTCCGATGCGTCCTTATAATCCCGCACAGTCCGACTACCCGAAACCGTCTCTCGACTGGACGATTGCTGCAACTCGCCTTGTGCACTCGAACGAGGATACGTACGGCGGTAGAATTGCTGGTCAAGGGTTAAAACAGCGCTCGTGCAACGATCGTGTTTCTGCTCACGAATGCGATTTCACGACACGTGCATAGAAAACGTGGATGAAGTCATCGCGATGACGTCAGCATCTGATTACGCGATCGTTCAATCTTTCCTTCCGCCTCCGCTTTTCGCGGCCGAGCAAATAGACGATGTTGTTGAAACCGGTTAGAATTATGGGCAGGCGTGACAAAGTCAAAACAATTATAAAGTATTTCGAAAAAGTTTGTCGCGCGCCAATAAAGTCTCATGTTTTAGTGCTAGGATTATGTGTGCCTCCGAAATATCCCTGGACCTATGAACTCCCCGACGAACAGAACTCGTTAAATATGGGAGAGACTTCTCCGACATGCGAAGATACGATCGATCTTCGCATAATTGATCCAAAAATGACCGACTGATACAAACTACGAAATACAATTTTGCGCAACAGATTCAGCTATATTCGTTTAACCCGGAGTGCTCGTGCGGTCTCGTTGAAATGTCGCTGTTCTGCGTCGAACGTGCACAAAAAGAGAGGGGGAAGATAGAAAAAGAGAGAGAGAGAGAGAGAGAGAGAGAGAGAGAGAGAGAGAGAGAGAG
>NW_022639522.1:182373-210841 GCF_010583005.1 Odontomachus brunneus
GAGAGAGAGAGAGAGAGAGAGAGAGAGAGAGAGAGAGAGAGAGAGCACACCTATGCGCGCCGGTGCACCTATGCACGCACTTCCGCTCGGGCGCGTACGTATATTTTCAGCTACAAAGTTGATTCACGAGCCAACGTCCAAGAATAGTCAATCACTATAAAGCCACGGCGCGTAGGAAGGGCTGGGGCTGGCCGCTCGACTTTCATTGCCGGTCGCGTCGAGAAAACCGACGTTTACTGCCATCGAGAGAGAGCTCAGAGCAAAAGAGCGAGCACTCCCTCTCTTCCTCTCTCTCTCTCTCTCTCTCTCTCTAGCGTCGGAGACGACCGTGCGTTTATATCGACGACCGCCGCGATCCAATTATCCTGCCATCTAATCTAATCCGACACGGTAATTACAACGGAGTCGTCCTGCCGGCGCTCGTTATCCCTCGCCGTCTGAAGGCGAGAAAACGGTCGCGAAGTCTCGTTACGGGACGCTTGTGAGATTCGCGCGTCGCACGTCAGTCGTGTGCGCTTCGACACGACGATCGAGATATATCTGCCGATGAAAATTCGTCGAACAGCTCGACGGCCGCGATTCCGAGACACGCGAGCGAACATTTCTTGTTTCGTTAATTAATTTCAAGCTGGGTTTCACGCGTCAGATCGTAGATTCCACTCGACGTTAAGACGGTGTCCAGAGTCAGTTGTGAAGAGTTGCGCGATCGAATGTAAAAGTCAATCGCAATTTTTAATTCTTTTCTTTACG
Source organism: Odontomachus brunneus (assembly GCF_010583005.1). Lineage (NCBI taxonomy): Eukaryota > Metazoa > Arthropoda > Insecta > Hymenoptera > Formicidae > Odontomachus > Odontomachus brunneus. The sequence continues at coordinate 183,124 of NW_022639522.1, forward strand.
CGATCTATGATTAATGGTTACGGCGAGACGCAGCGGCATCGTGCGCGTAAAATCGCGCGAACCAATTAATTTCCCATCTAGACGCCAATTTGACTTAATTAGGGATTCATCAGCCGACCGGCCGAGAGGTCGAGATGAACTTTCTCACAGGTAGAGACGCTGTAATGACGCACGGGCGAGAAACGCGGCGCTTCTTATTACGCGTGGCTGATTAAGAACTAGAACGAAATAATCCTCAATTATGCCCCGTCCGTCTATCCCGCTACTCCTCTTTCACCGTTCGCGTGGCTTCCGGCACGCGTCGTCGGTAACGTTAACTCACGACGCGATTTCCGGCGACGTGACTTCCTGGCCGGCGAGAGAAACGCGGCAGCCGCACAGGAGGTTCCTCTCCTATGAGAAGAGCCTTCAGCTCGAAGATCCGAGCCGGAACTCGCGCGCGCGAGCCGATGCCGTTACTCGCGTCTTCCTTGTCGTCCCCGTTAATGGAGCAGAGCGCTGCACGGCGCCGGTGCCTGAAGGAAGTGCGCGCACTTACGCCGTTACGATACGGGAAAGCCGCGCCAATAAAATACGTGTAATCAAATGGAAATACGCATGGATTTGGGTCATGCAACGCGGCGGTGTTGTAATGCGCGGTCGGAGAGATCCGCGGGTCGTACACAGGCGTGATTGCATGAGAGAATCGTTTTTCTCTGAGGAGAGAACACCGTATCTTCGTAGAAGAAAACTCTTATACGAATTATTTAGGGAATAATCCCAGCAGGAGAAACGAAGCAATATTTATCAATTATTATTTAAAAATGAAAGTTTTACAATTGCTTGTCAGTTAAGCACTTGAGGTCGGATGTGTTTATGCGGCTCACCGTTTTCAAAGATTCAGGTCTCACTCGCTCAAGCAGCGCCGTGCGTTGGCGGCGGAAGCGCGGAAATTGACTCTAACGACGTCGTTGTCCCGCGAATTCGAGTCGCCGGCGCTACTACGGATCTCGGATTTATAGATCCGCCGATAAATACGATCGCGTATGTGCGTAAGCGCAAACGCCAATCGCTGCATGCGTGGGTCCTTGACTACGAGGAGATTCTACGTGTCACAGATTGCGCGATTCGTGAATCTTGAAATATAGTCGGATTCTACGACGAGGTAATCCATGGGACAAGATCCTCGTATTTATAGATCTTTGAATCCCAGATTCTACGACTCGACCGCGAGGACAATCGATAGTCGGATTTATAGATGTTAAAACGCATAAATTCTATTACATTGCAAATATTTCTGGATCATGCGATTTTATAGATGCCTGGATTCGCGTGCGGATCTCTGGAAATATTTCTCCAACATTTATCAATATCCAAAATTCATTGATTGAAAATTTACACAATTTCAAAATTTATTATGGTTTTAAAATGCTGAAGAAGGACTTCCTGGATACGGGCGCGCGGCGACGAGAAGCGTTTCAATTTATATATCCTTCTACGAGGGATGAGAAAGCAGTAGGCCGATTAATTACAACAATGCAATAATCCGCCTTGTTTCCGAAGGATTCATGCGAAGGACATGAATGCGACGAATGCTCCTCTCCCTGATCCTGCATCTTCTGCGTCTCGGCTTCCTTCTGTCGCGCGAGCATTAACGTAACTGTAGTATGAACGGACCGTAATACGAGCGACTATCTGCTGCTGCACATAGAGCAGTCGTCCTCGACAGTGGTTACCAGGATTATACGTATATATAGGGTGGCCCATGACATAACGCAGGAAATCCGCGGAACGGAAGATTTGTCATTGGTGAGGGAAAATATTATGCAAGAGCGGCGTCTACACGGAGAAAAATAATTTGCTGGCCCAGTAAATTTTCTGCTGGTCTAACAAAATCTTTTCGTTACTATATGGATAGCAAAAAGATTTGCTAAGAATACTAATTCATTATTTGCTGGGTATAATTTGCTAAATCTAGCAATTATTTTGCTATAAGAACTATGATGAATTTATATAAACAGTTGCAGTTTTGCTCCGATAGCAAATAAATTTGCTAAGGATACATTATTTTGCATCAATAGCAAATTAACATGATTCTTAGGACGCTCAACAAATTTTTTCTATCCTGGCAACGAAACTATTTCTGCTCTGACAACGAATAATTTGTAAAATTAGTTACGTCAACTAAATTTTTTTGATGTCACTACGAATATGCAGTAGCAACGACGATTTTGCTAAAAGAGCAAAATTATTTTTATACAATAATATGTATAATATATATATATATATATATATATATATATATATATATATAATATATATATTAGCAAATCTTTTAGCTATCGCAACTAAATAACTTTACTATGAAACCAAGAAAATTTGCTCCTGCAGCTAATATTTTTAGTTGTCCATATATTAGCAAATCTTTTTTTTCGTGTATAGACTTCTAAACTCTTTGACCAATTTGGATCCAATTTTACAAAGTTACTCTTTAGGACCGTGCGGAAAATATAATCTATCATGAAATTTAGACACACCTCACTCTCTCACTCTGATCCTTTTCACACTTTGTGATAACCCGGACAACGCCATTTAAGCTAGTAAAGCATATAGACTAGTAATGCAGAAATGATCAAGAGAGAGAGAGAACTGTGGAAGAGCCTGCATTATATTTTGCGACTCACTCTGTACACGTATCTCCTTATATGCGAGCATGAACAAACAAGTCTCCGGTATAATCAGGTATCCAATTTCATCCCTCGCGGTCGGCTGTAGGCAGTGCTGTCGGATTTTCTAGAAATCAGGATCCGTGCTAAATCGAGCAGGCGAGTTAACGAGTGCCCGGCGACAACCGCTGTATCGCGATTTTCCGCGATCTCGCTAACGAGAACCGGTGAAACTGGCGTCTTGTTAATGACGCGCGCGGGATTAACTCGATGAGACCGCGTTGCGGAAAGACACGCCAGTGCAGCGGTATCACGGGGTTTAAGTGATTCCACCGCCATTTACGGTGCATATATGGGGAAGGGAGTTATTTGCAAACCGGCAGTTATTTGCACACGAAATCATAGAATCCATCCAAACAAGAAGCAGAGAATGACCACTAAGAGCTGTATAATCGTCTGTTATTAATGTAATGAATAAATATATTTAATTTAGTCCGCAAGAAAATATAGCCACGGCCTTCTCGACACTTCTCTCACTCCAAAGGTCCTCACGGACAACACAACCCGCTTTTAATTCTTCTTCAGACCGGATATCTCTCGGCGATATCTGTGAAGAGCGCGCGATAAGAAAATCAAACAGAGGGTGGATCGGACCCTCAAAGTGCGTCAGAGGATTAATAAGACGCGGGTCAGCGACCGCGTTTTATCGACGAGTGTTCGGCGCGAGTGCGTTTCGTCTGGTTTAAATCGTTCGTATCTTGCAGTAGTCGCTTCTGATCCGAGAGTGCAGCAATGCACCGCGCGTGCGACCCGTGCGCGAGTGATCAGTGTGAGCGAAGCCCGGCGCAGCCAGCTTATGGCGATAAAGTCATTTCGCGGCGATCAAAGTGATGAGAGAAAGACGCGAGCGAAAGAAAGAAAGGGGGGAGGAAGAGAGAAAGAGAGAGAGAGAGAGATATGAATGGACGAGATTCACGGAACTCTTTCGCCGTTTATCTCCTTTTGGAATTTATTGGACGAGCTCGCAGCACCCTCGATAATTAGCACGTTGCCGATCAAAGCACTATACTTAGTTACTCGCAATTTACGTGCAGTAACGTATGAGCGTTCCCCCAAACACAGACGCACTTTCTCCTGATTACGGATTTTTCAGTGATTATTTCTCGAGGAGACATTTCGTCGGAACGAAACGCGCCCCTGAGTTTACCCGATAAAGAAACATCTTTTCAATAGCGCCAATGCTTAAATCCATCTTTTCACTTGCTCCTCATTCACGACAGCTACTCGGAAATTAATTAAAATTAAAATTCAAAAGAAATCTCGCTCAGTGAAATGTCTCAACGAGGAGTCCTTTCGCGAACTCGATGAACATCAGTCGACGGGAATAATCTCGATCCGCGTGCAATTCGCTAGTCGCGGAAAAGGCCGCGGTACTCGCGTGATGCCGCATTCACTACGATCACCGTAACGACAGCGGAACGATGATGAGACAGTGCCACTGTGAGGAGGTTAACGATTTGCGAGTCCGACGGTTAGGTTAGGTTCCGCGTGCACGACGTCAGCATTGAAATTTCTTCGACCGACTATTACGCGGTCGTCTACCTTGTGTGATCATCGACTTCGGATCGCCCAAAGAATCCGTGCTTGTTCGAGGGAAAGAGAGAGGAAGAAGGAGGGAGAGAAGTGGCGAGCAAACGCGGCGAGAGAGGACGACGCTCCAGAGATTCGCTTTTTTGCGAATTAAGAGGACTCATGTCGGCGAGGAGAAAAAGAATTGCGCGAACAATTTGCGCGTGGATTAGTCGCGCGATTTCGTGAGCAAACAGTGCGAACAAGACCGAATACCCGCAGGAGTTTATTATGTCTAACGGTACCGATTATTGCGAGACCAGCACACACGCGGCGACCATTAAGTGCCACGGGGAAATGACTCTTGTCTCTTTCTTTCTCTCTCACGGCTCCGAGTACATCATTCCCCGTTCTCGGCCGCCTGTGACCCGTTTACATTGGCTCCCAACAAAGTTGGCCAACAAAGAATCTCGCCCCAGACCGAATTCCGAGGTTTGTTGGCCGGCAATGTTGGCACAAACTTGTTGACCGTTCGGAACCTGCTTATTAGATCGCCGATAACGCTTGTGTGGCCAACACGATCAGCCAGTCGAGTGGAAGCCTCGTCTCTCAGGAATATAAATAAAATGACGCCGATAAAAATATTTTTGATGTTATTTCAGCTTCTTGAAAGGAAGTGCTGATGGTGCAGCAGCCGCGTGATCCTTTCAGCGAAAGGATATGAGGACAAAAGAAAAGAGAGAGGGGACCTATTCCGATCACGTTCGCGGGGATAAAAGCCGCGACGGAATCAGGCCGACTGTGTCAGGGGACTCGGCCGACTTGTCGCAACAGTGACTATTTGGACGATTGTCAATGGCACGATCGATATGTGCACCGTCATCAAAGTGAGGGGATCCGTCACACGCGTGACAGCGAGTTTCGAAAGCGTAGAGCCGCGGTTCACGAGTATTTCTCTACTTTTAGAGACGCTCGTTACACAGACCGGCCACTTTGTGTCGCGAAGAAACAACTGAGAGCTGAAGAATCTCGAAGGAGCGTGTCTCGTTTAAAATTAGGTTGTTAATTAAAATAGAAAGTGTAACAGATACTTCGATCATCGCAGTAGTGAATTAGTGTTGCTTGAGCGCGCGTTTGGACTCGGATTCGTCGGTGCATAAACGTTTGCAGTCGTGTTCCCGCGTGTGCAGGCACAATCGCACGCGTGGCATAACGTATAACATAATACGCTAATCTTGTACGCGACGACGTCGCCTCTGACCTTCAATCTGTCGCGGGACCCTCTTTTTCCCACGGCCGACTGCTTCCGTTTAGTGTCGCTGGGTACATGAGTACCCTCGCGTAGCCCTCAATAAAAAAACGCATAAGTCGAATGTTCCACTTGTTGGGATAGATTTGAAATAGAAGACGTGAATCTCTGGATTATTCGATTTTGTCGATGCTGTCGAATAACGTTGGATTGTTTTAGCAAATAGATATACACGACAATATTCAGTGTATGAAAACGCCATTAATAGCATTTCGGGAGAAATCTTTCGCGCGTATTGTCTCAAATTATTTTAAATCTAATTCGCGAAATATCAGCCCTTTTTATCAAAGTTGGCCGCGCGCGCTTGCGAGTTTTCCTGGCGACGTCAAAAGGACAGTTCTTTGTGCAGCAGTTTGCGCAAATTCGCGAGGGTCCAGCCGGAATGCGTTTCGAGTGACCCAGTGATTCGGAATGCGGATAAAGCGTCGCGATGCAAACAGCCCTCCGCGAGAGCTCCAGGCGGGAGGAGCGTGGGTGTGTCGAGTCAATTGGCGGAATTGGACGGGTTAAGTGCAACGATGCGATAATCCAATAAAGTTATCGTTAGCTGTAAACGCTGCGGAACGGGAACACGATCTTCCGCGAAGACGCGCCTTTCGCCTAGCGAGCCATTCTCGCGAGGGGCACTTAACCCCTTGTCGCCCGATAAGAGCAAGCCGCGCAAATATTAGCACTTTTTCCTAGTTTGCTGTGTTCTCATGATGCTATTAAATATCTGTGCAATGTTTGTCATCTCAACATTTTTTCAATTAATTTACGGGATAACAGATAATTGACGTGTTCTTCGTGCACACGCGAGAATGCACAAAAATAATTTCAAGAGTGAGGTGAGTTTTCTTGTCAAGATAAAACGTCGAGCCACGACTTGAGTTATATGGATTGTGTCGTTTGAAAAAAGGTATCGGCAAATTGCGCCTCAGAAAAGAATAAGTTACAAGAGAAAAGAATACCCGACGTTAAAAGTTCAAAATTCACAGACAAAGGGAGTACGATAGATTGGCGGAGAGAGATTCTGGTAAGGGGGAGATTATTTATATCCCCATTGAGAGATATCGCATTGTTCGCCAATTATGCTCGCTACCCGGTACAACGATCATAATCAACCCGTATAACCTGGATCGAAGCTCGTCTACCTTTAAATGCAATTTCACTTAAATAGATAGATCGATATCACTCCATCGTGCGTCCCTAGCAACACGTCGGGTCAATGAACAGCAATTCATCCACGATTTTCAGACGATCGTTTGGGACTCAGGGTTCGCGAGTTGCTTCCGGTTTCATCCATTTTAGCCACGCTAATGGAGACAGTGCAGACGCGTGGCTTAGCGAGTAGAATTTCGGTGGTTCTAGGAAGCTGGCCAGGGAGTTATTTCGATCCAACGGCGTACACCACACTGGGTCAGCGTACCAAGACAATTTCCCGAGCGACGCAAGGAGCGTCGCGACGATCGGCCCTGTGCGCGTCTCGCGTCATGTGAGTCGCGTAATAAATTTTTAATCCGGCTGTAGTATTCTCCCCGAGACGCGCGACATCCGGGACTTTCAAATTGATACGTTTTCCGCGGCGACACTTGCTCATCATGTTCATCCATTGTGTGAAATCGCGTTCTCTTCGGAGAGATGCGCGCCTTCGCGGGTCAGTAAATCGGCGTAGAACGAAAGTGGAGCTTGGTACCGCAACGCGAATCGTTCCTTTAATTGCCAGTTTCGTGCGCGAACCACTGATGTTACCTTTGCACCGATACAACCTCGACTTACAAAGGTCGGCCGGTCATTTATTCCGTATCCTCGCCGTCTCGGCCGTCTCTCTCGCTTTATGTTCCATGGAGTTTAATTTACATTCGCGGAATCGCACGCCATCGTACATATATCGTAGCGGAACATGTGCACACGTTCCAACTGCACTGCGAATAACGTAAAAGCAGCAAAACCGGCCGATGTTTGCAGCAAAAAATTTGTCGTTCAAGTCGTCATTAAAAAAAAAAGAAAGAATTAACTTTGATGAGTTTCCGAGGAAATATAGCTCGTCGGATGTATGCTGCTCGGACACCCTGTATACTCGCTCGAATGCAGAATTTAATTAACGCGCACAATCGCGGAGAATCGATTCCGAGTTTGTCGAAGAATATCCGCAGATGAAAGCAAGCACGAGAAAGCTCGGATATATCCTTGTGTGTGTCTTATATAGATACACAAGCCACTCGGAAAGGGTTGAAGGCAAACATTCGCGGCCCGTAAAATTTAGAGTGACGAGGCGTGAAAGAGAGAGCGCTTCTTGGAGATCACAAGAGTTATTGGAACAAGCCGGAGTGAATAGAGTAACCCATTGAGTGAGCTTTCAATTTAAGATCCGAATCGAAAACCAATTTTTTACATTCGGTGTTATTACGCGAAAAATCAATCGCGATGCTCCCCACGAATGAGCGGAAATTAAACAAGCAATCTATTAATGAAGGTAACAACAAATTGGAAAAATTGGAAGATATGTATTTTTTGGCATTAATTTATGGAATCGACAACGCGTTCATTCTAAATAATTATTTTAAACTAGCATCTCGCGTGCGATCTCGTTGCAATAATGAGGATTTGATAGCGATGACGTAAAAGTATCTCTTTCGTGCTCCAACCTTTTCGCATTTTAAATCGCCGACGAAATTGCAACGCCAAAAAAACTCACGAATCACGTCGCGAAACGTCTGTACCAAATCGCGCGCGTATGTGTCGTCAGTGAGTTAGGTCAGTTGCCAGAATTAGAACGTGCCAGTGGATGATGGATGATCGCGTTTCTGTTGCGTCGTCGCTTCGGAGAAATGTTCACAGAGGGTACTTAGAATTCGACGGTGATTTCTCCTTGCGCCCGGAAGTTGATCAGTCAGCTTCTTTGCAAGTTGTATCTCAATGAATAAATTTTCAACGAAAGTTAGTTCAAAATGCGTTATTAGCCGGCAATTTCACGTCTATTGTGTTTAGAACAATGCGCATGCGTATTGATTCTATCCTCAATGTAACTGCATCAAAACGCGTCGCAGAATTCGGCGGATAACTTTTGCAAGTCGCCGACTAAGTGCTTTCCCTCTTATTATAACTTGCCCCCCGCTGGCGAGGCGACAACTCGCGCGAATTTTCGTTCTCGTTTTCTCCGTCGCTCCGCGAATGCGCGTTTTCGAATTCCTCGTTGCAACGCTTCCGTACCTGACACTCATTGCGCGATATTTCCATCAGGCGCCTCCTCCGCGAGCGCGAGTCGCGCTGACAGCGGAGCGCGTGTCTTTTTTGCGATCCGGGAGTCGATGTCCGACAGAAATATCGCGCGATAAACGTCGTGAGCGCGTAAGCCTCACCCGTGTAAGCCTCCGTACCTCCGAGGTTCATCGGAAATAGGGATAGGAGTGAAAATGGAAAATGCAACGGGAGGTAAAAGAGCGGACCGGAAGAGCGCGCGCGCGGATTTACGTAACCGAGAGAGAAAAAGATAGAAATTACGGGAGGACACGTGAAGCCGACGCGGGGCGCTACATTCGTGATCAAATCTTCGAGAACATTTTATTTCGAGAAAAATATCATTCATCTAAATTTGTATCGCTTGGTCACCATCAATCTTGCCATTCTGTTCGAGTTTATTCTGACCCATTTTCCACTTTTAAAATGCAATAATTCTGCCTCCAACGATTTTATATTTCGCGATTGTCAACTTTCAAACGCACATCTATAAAGTACGGACAAACAAATTTATCCGGTTAAGACCATATTAAAGTACACAAAGAGGCATATGATTTCGAACGTGTGCCAAACACACACACACAGTCGACACACAATGTCAACGTTGATATTGCCACTTCTGCTCCGGCGAATTTAATATTTCATTCATTATTATCACTCTCGACTTATGTAGAAATAAATCTGCAGAAATCAGTTACTGAAACGCGAAAAGTATCTTTACTGTTCTAATGAAATCAATTAGAACGAACGGACTGACGAGATCGAGTTTTCCCCACTTCTACTTCCACGAGGTCTACGCGGGAATACGCATGAAAATGAGTAAAAATTATGGGGGAAAGAAGAGGAAGAGGAAGGACTGGATGAGTGTGGGGTTCGCACGAGGCACAGGATGGGCAGGTCGCGTTGAATTTCAAGCACTTAACGAAACACTCTCGCCCCAGGATCCCCCGGCCCTTCCGCCCTCGCGTCGAGCCTTTTGGCATTGTCGCGGGCTCAGTGACCCGTGAAGCTACCGATCGAGCCTATCAGATCAAGTTTCATTGTCACACCGTTCCTCAAAACCCGTTGCCCAACCCTGCGGCAATCAGGTGCGGCACGTATGTGTGCATAGTCGTCGCGCGCGAACAAAGTCGTCCGGATATTAACCCAGGAAGGAAACATAAATCCAAGTCACCCACACCTGTCGCGGGTCTCGTTACGCAATTACGATCTTGTCCGCGAAATACAACGGCGCTTGAAAATGCGAGACCGGTCGTCGCCTTTGAAAATCCGGCGAATCGGTGCGCGAATAAACGGCCGATGCGCGCGATATTTTTTTCAGAGAGACAATTTAATTCATCTATTAGATAAAAGTATCTCGTGTTGATACATTCGTCTCTCGAGAATGTTAACGCGACGTTCAAGCTCTCGGCTAGAAATAACCGTGGCAGATATACGACGGGAATGAAAAAGGACACCACTAGGATTATTTATTAAGTTTCTGTTTTTGAAGTAACTCGCCCCCCTTCTCAAACTGTATGCGCCGAAATCGAAGGAGATTTATATGTTGTACGTGCCGATGCAACGTTAATCCGTCACGCGCGCTCTTCCAGTCTACGAGTAACGATCGCAACGTTTTTCCTCTACGTTTTTCCCCGTGCTTTCTATCTCAGCTAAACGAGCAGGGCTGTCTGTATGTCCTACATTGTGCGCAATAACCATGACATTTTTTTCGCTCGTATTGCTGCAGCTTACACGTCGAGCGTCTCTTATACGTCTTCCCCGACACCGAGTGCAACGTGACGTTTGTCGGCATTTTTCTTCAGGGACGTGGGAACTAATTGAATTACGGGATTGTCGGCCACCGACGGGTTAAACGCCAGCGAGACATTTAAGTCGCGACCTCTTCGGAGACGAGAGGAGAGCTTAATGAACCCCCCTTTCTCTCACCTCAGAACAGAGAGACCAGATGCGCCGCGAAAGCAATTTCCTCAAATATACATTTTCAATGGACGTTCGGTTAATTATGTAAAAAAATATCGTTTCAACATCTCAAGTTTTTCCATGAACCTCGACAGAAGTGACATGGATATCTCAAAGCGCAAGTTTCTAGTTTCTAGTTGTTCCATATGTATCTCGAGACAATAAGGTAATCTCCGGTGAATACTTGGCCAATTGCAAAATAAGGTTAACTATATTCTGCAAATGTGTGTTACGATATCGTAGGAATAAATATGTACACCAAGGGAGTTCTCGGATTAGACATAATAACTCGTTATGAAGAGAAAGCAAACTCCTATAGACTACGAAACGTGGGAAGTGGAATCGAAACTCCCAAAGACGATTACTCGAAGCCCGATAGCACTAAGACGCGATAAATATATCCGTATAATCCTTGTAAATTTACACAAATAATCTGCGCACTTTGTGATTTGAGGATTATGTAAGGAAACACCAAGAAAGTTCACTTTATTGATCTGTTCCATACATGAATCTTAAAAACTCTGTATATATTATCTCAAAGGAGTCTAAAATTTATTCTGAAAATCATTCGTAACTCTTTGTAAGCTTCTTATAAATAAAATTTTAGTTTTAGGCTCGAATTTTTTCGCGTCTCTCAAATGTTCTGAAATATATCTCTAATTTATTCAGCAATAAGATATGCGAAAGGACTCAGAAAAGCCTTACGGAAATATTCGAAAAGAAACGATTCGGTCGTTTTCAACCGGGCTTTTCGCAATCGTCATCGACGAGAACTCAAGCCGAGCGAGCAGTACTGCACCCTCGATCCTACTATATATCCCTGCACTCCCCCACACATGGTGACCCTTGGACACCACAGGGAATGGTTGTGGATGCGGGATGCGATGGGCCTGCTCTCTCTCCTTCGCCCACCCGCACACGGCACTCGCGGGAAAATCGATATCGCGTCTGCGCAACGCTATACACCCCCAACGTCGTTCACAGGTTCAAATCGAGGGAGAGCCACGGTCACCCCCTGCTGTAGCTTCCAGTGATTTTCTCGGCGACTTGAGGAAATTCTGAAGGATCCCGGTGTGTCTTTTAATATTTCACACGATATCGTCAACGACTCTCGAGAATTTTGCTGCACGGAAAATCCACGAGCTCGCGGATTCGATCGTGGCTGCCCTTGTATCCCTCTATTTGGAATCACACCCTTCCTTATACCTGCCGTTTACCACCGCCATCGTCGTAAGAAAGCAATCGCTACTGGCTTACGATGCGGTGTTTCATTTGTCACGTAATAAAAAGAAAAACTCTTTAAAAATGGACAAGTTTTCCCGCGATATCGTGGCAATTAGCTCACTTCCTTAAAAGCATCAGCGTGAGAGAATCTCGCGACTATCAACTTTGTCATCTTTCCGCTAAGGTGACAACGAATGCGAAATTTGCAATCTACTATGTAGCATGTAATATGATGAGCCAGCAGGATCAATGTTTCCCCGTGGTCTACGAGTAGATGGAAGAAGTATTACTTACAAGTCTATAAGTTATTTCTAGCCGATACCTAACCATCTTGACCTACACTCCGTAATAAAAATATAAATTTCCAATTTTTCAGTAAACAGCGCATCGAGAGAGAGAGAGAGAGAGAGAGAGAGAGAGAGAGAGAGAGAGAGAGAGAGAGAGTTTATTTTCAATAATTACCCATTTCGTCGCGAAATAATTTTAATTATGACTCTATTTTTTACAAATTAATATTGTCAGCTTTGCGACAGAATAAAGTTGATTGCTTTCAAAGTATCCTCACACACAGTATCCGCAGTGCCAAAAAATAATAATCGATGCCGCGCAATTTCTACATGTTGTTTTGGCCGCAAAGTATCGATAGCGCGTAATTTTTATATAAAACAAAAATCGAAGACCAGACGCGGTTGGAAATCGTTCCGCCTAGATAGACCCGAAGTAATGATTCGAGGGCGCGCCCGTCGGGGAAAGCCTGCTTTTCCACCGTGACTCTTCAGGACGTCGTCTAGACGTCGTCCTGGAAGCCCACCAAACTGCAACCGGGTCGACCCATATACCGGGTGACCCGGATAACCACGTTGCCACGTTGCTCGACACAGAGAAACGTCTTGGATTGTGGTGCAACTCGACCGCGTTTTCGGGAACCAGTTTTTCCGGAAATTACAAGGCACTCGCACCGAGCGAGGCGATTTCGACGATGTGGCTTTTATCGAGCGCCGTCGCATGTAGTCGCTGATAAAGTAAACTCTCGTATATTTCCGAGACGCCATACGATTTTATCGAACATCGCGGCGCACACACATTTATCGACTCGAATTAGCCGAGTAACTTCATTATTTACCGCGTGCCGTTCCTATTTTCGCGTCGAACAAAAAGAAGTTTAATCGCATTTAACGTTAAACGCGCGCGCGGCGCGGAGACGGACCGTTGCGCAATGCGCTTGCGCAATTTACAGGCACGATTCCGAGCGACTTTCGCGCAAGTTATAACGATCCCGGGCTTCGAGCTTTACGTCGTAATTCCCATGTAACTTGAACGCGGCTCGCTCGTGGCGAATTATTTTATGGCCAGCGGTAGACGTGCGACGCTATCACGTGAAATCGAGGGATTATCGCCGCTTGTGGTAAATATTGATTGTAACCGGCGAGAGCGCACGAAAATATTTGTGCAGTGAGGATTATTCGGGATCCGTTATTTTGGTTCACCGGGCTAAACGTAACACCGCAACGTCTCAGTATGAAAATGCAGGGCCACGATTATAGCGCGACATTATAAGATTCTCACAAATTCACGGCTGTACCAATTGATCGCTGTAAAATTATCAAAAGAGATCACGATCACGAATATGCGGTTCGTATTGCTGGCACGAGTATCGCTTCAAGTTTTACCTGAACAACGATAACGTAACTAGCTTAAGATGTCAAATGTTTACGCGCGGGTGTGTCAATTTTGCCATTCTTGCACGACTCTTCAAAGTACTGCACCGCCTCTCGGAAACGACATTTTATGCGGTTATTGTATTCGACTTTACGGCCCTTTACGGGCACTCTTCGCTCTTCGTCAGCGGTACAACGTCTCCATGGCGATCAGGCCGAGCACAAAATCGATAATTTAAGCGGACGTTAGGAGAGAATTAAGAAGCCGTAGGCTCGCATTAATTTCGAATGGGACTTCGTGTGTTGCACTGCGCTTTGCGATCGAGCGTCATTGGGTGCACACTGCGTATACGATGCAGCGCAAATACAGTGCGGAGGAATAATGTACGAAGAGACTTCCGTGTCTCTTCGTCAGCATTTTTCGTGCGAATTTAACGTTACGTTACAGCAGGATTACCTCGCGACAACGCGGATAACACTCCGGCGTGACGTGGCGTTCCTCCTTTCTCCACTTATTTACTTCGACATCGCGTCTCTATCTATTATTTCCGGTCGTATTGATACGAAGCCAAGAAACATATCGTGCGCCATCGCGATATACAATTAAAGGAACGAAATATAATACATCGCGAAGTTAAACAAAATGCAATTCCGATTCGCGATGTTTCATTGGGGTTGATGCTTAACACCGATTCTTATCTTCGACAAATAACCCGCTATTTATAAATAAACGCGCCTGGGAAGCTCGGAGTAATCGCGTCGAATCTCTCGAAATGGCTCGACCGAGAAAGGCATTCACCGCTTTCAAGAAATGTCAGCGGCCACGAGTGCAAGAAGAAACGGCAGAACGGCTGAAAATGTCAGCGGGCGCTAGGGATACTTTTATAATCCGAATATTCGCCACGGTTCCCACCGGCTAACGTCAGCCACGGGACTTAACCTTCGACACACTTAACAGCACGTTTTAATACCGCGAATAACGACCCAATCGCCCAGGCACGATTAATTAATTTTTAATTGAGCGCTCTGAGCCGAGAGCCAATTTTCAATTAATATTGATACAGACTAGCCGGAGGAGCAGTTTACTTTTGCGTATTTTTGCGGATACTTTCGCACGCGCGAGCCGCCAACAACGGTAAAGGCGGTCAATACTGTTCTGCTCGCAAAATGAAAAAAATAAAAACACACACACATATATATATATATATATATATATATATATATATATATATATATATATATATTATATATATACATTCGCGCATTTCGATGACTCATGATTCAATTTCAACGCTTCGTTGCCTCGCGTCGCTAAAAATCCCCTCGCGCGCCTGCCAGCTAAATTAACCGGATATCGGCGAGATATCGGCAGGAATGCGAGATAGAGAGAATGGGTGGTGAAAGAGATAGAGAGAAAAGTACGAGGAGGTAGAGCAGAGAACGACTGCCAGACGTCGCGGCGTCTAGTAATGGCTCTCTAGATATAGGTACCTATGAGAGGGGCCAGCCGCCCGCTTATACCCCCCTGTGTTCTCAGGGGAGATGAAAAAGTGACGTCCGCAGAACACAGTTTCACTAATTAAGGCTTTACGCGATGCTCGACGATTAATCTAAGCTGTAATTTCTTCTTTTTTCAAACGCATCGTCGATAATTTATACTTTTAATCTTGCAATCTGTATTCTCTGTATTACTTTTCTCTATTGAAAAATAATCATTCACCTGTCGAGACTGATATTGACGAGGATATTGTTCCTTGGATTGAACGATACTTTTCTCAATGCTATGGAACGCGCAATAAAATTATAACGAACGAGTAATACTGCGTAAGCATCGAATGCGCGCCAACCACGCGAGCGCTCTAATAGAAAGCAATTTTTCCAGATTAGATTCTCATCCTGTCAATGAGCTACCCAATTAATCCCATTAAAAACCCCACGAGTCGCTCGTGAACGCTCTCTCGGAGCTCTCTTTTGTCGCGGCCGAGCATCGTCGCCACCGTTATCGAGTGGCGGAAGCAAAGAGAGGCCAAACGTTCGCTTTGGCATTTTTATGAACGCATCCGAGATCGTCTGTGGAGGGTAGTGTCGGGAAAGCCGAGGGTCGTGTGCACGAGGGGAGAATCCCGGTTGGAAAACTGTGGGGGGAACGCGTGGAAATTGGACGTGCGCGTGAAGCTCTCTCGTGTCTCTGCACCGTTCCGTTAATACTTACTGATTCGCGATCGCGACGCAGATCGGCTGATCCACGGGGAATGACTCGATGGATACGTCTGTCACCATCTGCTCGGTCGCGAAATAGGCAGGGGCGAGGAATGATTCATGCCTTGACCGCACGCTCGTATTAACCGGACCGTGGACGTTCGCGTCACGAAACACGCGTTACTTCAAATTAAAGCAAACTGCGAACTGCGGTGTGCCTACGTGGAATCGTGCGCTCTGAAGAAGCCGAGCGCGGAGTGACCGCGCGAGGGAGTGTTCCGAGTCCTCGAACCAGAATGGATTCTACACACATCCGAAGCGCGAGTAAAATTCTTCTTCGTCATAATGGATCGGATTCAGATACCGTATTATTGACTTCGCGCGCTTCCCGTGTAAAAACTAAATATCATCGCGATCAAGTTAGCCGGATAACGATAAGGAGTGATCAGATCAATACGATGGTCATCGAACGCGATTACAAATCGGATATTTAAGCGGGCGCGGTTCGAAACCGTACAGCGTACTACCGCTGTTGCGCTGCACCGACGTGCAATTTACGCAGGCTGCAATCAGGACGATTGGGATCACGGAGCAGCGACGAGTGATATCAGAGCGGCTGCCGATAATGCAATAAGTGGCGGTAAAAAGGCATTAATTCGTCGCGATCGCCATTGTTGCTCGCGCTTGACGTCGCGCACAAAGGAACTTCCGAGAGGACTAAGTCCCGTTTACGACACAGGGGGCAGCCGGTGAGAGAGTCAGGGCCGCATCGTCGTCCAAGGATATCACGATGCCCTCCGACATCGGATGAATGCCTTTACCGCCGCTTATTTTTGGCCATGCCACAAGTTTGCGAGAAGGCGCGCGTGCACGTTCGCGCGTGAGTCATCTCTACGCGCGGCTCCACGTAATCAATTTTGCGAGTTTGCGCTACAGAGAGGATAGACAGTGAAGAAGTTCTCTTCGACAGGAATTCAATTTGGAATTTCGTCGCCGCGAGACGTCGGGAAGAGCCGCGTCAAATGATGGCTCCTCGCCAAATTCCTGTTTGCCTTAATCCGCCCCTGGCGAGTATATATTCGAAGCAACGAGCGCTTTGTTCCGCGTTCCCCTATTCGCAAACGCGGCACAGTTGCGGTAGCCCCGTCATAATACCGTTCGCGTGATGAGCACGCGACATGTGCGACTCGTTACACGCTTGATTGCCTTATCTTCCTCAGGCTCTACGTGGCATACGCGTGTCGATCAAACGCGAAAAACAGCGACGATAAGCTTCCTCCCGCGACGCTATTTCGCACCTCGCTCTTAAATATTTCCGACTCTCGGCGGGAATAACTCGCGACAATTTATCTTCTATTTTTATCCCGTCCTCCTGATAATAACTCAGAGTTCGTCTTATTGGATGGATCAATATGTTATCATCGGTATGTTATCAATTAAATTTAATAACGAGATAATTAACGGGAGAGAAAATGAAGAAACAACCAATTAAACTCAACGGCACGACAAACTGTCCGTTGAGTCGGTTTTACAAACAAATCTAATTTGTGTGGTCGAGAATGAAATGGCTTCGTCAATTGGATATGACAATCTGTGATGTCATATCGTATAACTTCGACAAACTCGTATCTAAAAGAAGGAGGTGCTGAGCGCAACCAATCAAATTCATTTAAATTCGAGTCGGCAAGATGTACTCGTTGTACGATACTTGTTGCGCGATAACTATGTTAGACGACATGTGTTGCTATTTATGAAGCCTTTCGGAGACATTCCTAATTGCTTCCTGGAATTCAAGTACGCGTTTCCACGCGAAACCGAATACAAAAAGGCTTGTAACCACGAGAAACGATAGAGAGAAGAAAGAGTAATCCTCTTCTGGATTATCGCGATAGGGATATCGGGAAATCTCGTTTTATGTAAGACTTCTTGCCTGTACGTAACGCTCACCGAGTCTGGAAAAACGTATTTGACGGCTCGTTGCAATGCGCTTGTGTCAAAGCGTTCAAACTAGAGTTCCTCTATTTAGAATCAGAATAAAGTATGATGTGATCGCTGATTGGTCTGCGTCTTGTCCGCCATTCTTAGAGATGACGTGAGTGTGAGTGAGAGAGAAGCTTTATTAGAAGCGAGAGAGAAGCTTTAAGATCGAAGTGACGTTGCAGCTTCTTTCTCACTCACTCACTTCCTCCCTTCAAATGGCGGACGATGTTCTAACTCTGACTAGAGAAATTCTAATTCGCACAAGGCTGCTCCAGGCTGGAACGTATGATATTTAATGTTCCGCTTGTATGAGCGCACGCACATGTGTGTATTACACGCCAACGATTGTGAGAGACAAGAAGAATTATGTTTCGCGTCGCACATGTCGCGACAGCTCTCTTTACCGCGGTCGGTGTCGTAAATTTTTTTTATAGGCCCCGCTCTCTCACGTAGACCGATTATGCGTATTCGTTTCTCAGGTTAGTTCCTGAACTCGACTTACGCAACGTTGCGTGTGCGAGATTTCGTTCGCGGATCGTGTCGTATTGCATCGCGTCAGTCGTACTTTACACGCGATTCATCTAATTAGTCCTATGAAAACGCAAACGGGCGACCGTAAATTTAAATTTGTTCTTGAGTCGCCTTTATCGACGTGGACGCGCAAATGAGATTGTTAACATGTCGGGAATTAGTATTTGTTTCACGAGGGTTGCGTCGATAAAAACGTTAGACACAAAATACACATTGTAAGATATTTTGAAAGAAAAAACAAAACAATGACACAATATTCCAACTTTACGAAAAAGGTACGCGGAATCGGAAACTCAAACGTTCTTCTCGGAGCAGCTTTAAAAAGGTACGCTTCTAATGAGCCATTTCCGGTTTTCTCGTGTGCCGAGTCGAGTCAACCATGTTACGTAAAGAGCCCGCGGAAAAAAAATCGTAAGCAAAAGACAGGCGTAATTTGCCGAGTGTTTCCGCAACAATGTAAATTCGCAGTAAAAACGCGATAATACCGCCCGCTGCAATCTGCCGTTACCGCGTCGGCATAGCGATTTCGCCGTACCGCTATTGTCCGGGACACACCGTGAAAGCGGAGACTTTTTGCGCCATTGACGGTTCCTAATATGACGGTCGGTGTATACGATGGGTTGGGCGCGATAAACATTTTTGTCGGGCGAGAACAACGCGCGCAACGTGTGTGGGAATTCACGTGAAATGTTAACAAATATCCGGCGTAACTTTCATGCACAATGACGCGACAGTACTCGCTGACACGATAAATTATATTGCGATTTTGTGACGACTTATTTGGGGAAACCCGTTACGAAGCAACAATTGGCTAAACTCGAAGTTTAATATGCGTTTTCTCCGTATAATATCGACGCGCTATATGTAATTCAAACGTCACATAATAGAAATTATGACCGCTTCGCATGTACGACTTGACCTTGCAACGTCGCGACCAGGCGACATCATAAAAACAGTGACCACCTGTGCGTTCCCCTCACATGCCGAACATCGTAAACAAAGCGAGTACCAGTAGCGAGAGGAGTTTTTGCGCGACACGCGACGCGAATTAGCAGTCGAAGGAAAGAAATACTCGCACTACGATGTTCTTGACATTTAAAGAGACCCTGATTCTTTCATAATTAATATTCTCATTCGTGTTCTTTGCATAATTCCTCTTATGCCTACGTAATGTATGTAAACTTGTGATATCTTTCGCGAGATACCGAGAAATCAGACGAATGTCAACAAGTCAGAACAAGAATGTGTTGTTATATTAGAATATTATCGCATCATGATTTTACATCAACGAGGCGCGCGGCTTTATTACCTTCTCGTGATAAAACGCCGCGTTAAGATTTGATGTGGCGAAGGTAAAACCCGCGTTCGTCCGACTTATCACTCGAGGTGAAAAGACGTGATAGCCGAGTCAATAAAATCTACGAAATCACCGAAAAATTTTTCCCAGAAGCTCGGGCTAGGCTGCTTTAAAATGTTTAACAAGCTACGGATTAGCTGTGTATTTTCTATCGCGAGATTATCAGTCCTCAAAACACATTGGAGGCGTAAACAAGTAAATATAGATTCTAACGAGAAATAAAAATTGTATTCGCACTTCAGTAAAATCAAAATCAACCGAGCAAAACATATCTCGCGCCAGGGATGCTTATTAAGCGCAATGGTTAAGGCAGCCCTGAGCCCGGGTTGCACTCCGAAAAAGTGGAGCAGGGCATCGACTCGCTCGAGCCAGGTGCATCTAGGAATACCAACGCCATCCTGAATTTTTGATATCGATACTAAGAACGGTGATAATTGGAATCGATATTCGGTGACGATAGAATAAAAGCCAAAGAGAATTTTAATAATCCGAGAAACGCGAAAGAACGCGTTCATTATCGAATACTGATTAAAAACACAAAGTTTACATTATATTGTGGTCTGAATTTTGCTTGTAATATAGATAAATCAAACGAATGTAGATAAAATAGACTTGTATCTTATCGAGAAAAAAATAAAAAAAAATAAAAACATGTCCGACAATATATGAAGACAGCGACCATTTGCTGGCGTGTCCTGCCGATATCGGACGCGAAATAGACTTGTTTTCGAGATACCGCGTTGGCACAGAGATGCATCTGGACGAGCGATGCTGAAGAAAGTGAAAGCTGGACAAGTACTTGCCGAAACGACGATGATGTCGGCGCCGCGGAACAGCTGATCGACTCGCTCGGTGGGTGTCGGCCTAGCCTAACCTCTACGGTGCGCTGTACCGCTACGGCTGCACTTTCTCACACATCTGATGCACTGGCGAAGAGTTCTTGGAGGCGAGCCTCGGTCGGGACGATGTGCACGACAGGATTCCGACGCACACACGGTTACCCCAGATTGCCGAGCAGCACCAACGCGATCGCGGGATGCGGCTTCCTTGAAATCACACAATTCGGAATTTTTCAGAGTCCGCGCAGCTTCGAGCGTACGCCTTCTCGCGAATGTCGGGAATTCACGCACCGATTCCGGGACATCAGTGACGGCGTCTGTGTTTACACGGCGTTATGACGCAATTCGCGCTCTGTCGAGGTGATTACTTCAATAACGCTCGCGCACGGCATCGCGACGTAATCTCCGTCCCGGGTTTCCGTAATAACGGCACGAATATCCGTGCCTCGACGTAATCCCCGATTCAGGCTGTTACTTGAGTGACGACGAAACGCCTATTCAATCGCGTCCAGACGCGTAACATTGCGGGACGTCGCGGGACGTCGCGCTTTACCAACGACGCCGACGCGGCATCAATGCGGGACGTTGCTTCAATAACGAGCGCGACTACTTGTCAGACGTCACGACGTAATATCGCACCCTCTTTAAACGACCGCGACAACGAGGACGCACGAGCGAGTATCGCGAGAGTAACGGCGCCGCGCGCGCAAGAGAATCGTTCCTTTCTGACTTGGATAATCGAGTGCTACTCACAAGACGTACTTCACGGCTGTGTGCCGAGCGCGGTCTAACGAGCAATCCTGGGAATCGTGTGCGGTATCTTCGACGCAGGACATCGTGGGTCGCGCGGCGTCGTAACCCAGTTCCTCATCGTCGTTGACCCGTTGCTGGTTTCCCGACGGCAGCGACGACGGGGCTCTCGTCGGGACGCTCGAACGCGCGATGCACTCGCGACGCAGAGGCACCCGCACAGCCTCTTCGATCGGCGATTAAATCGCAGTTACGGCACCGTAGCTACGGTACGGAGCGAAGTAGCCTGGCCCGCTCTATTTACCGGACGGACGAGCGGAGCGAGCGCGATGAAGGCGGGGGCGGCCGTCCGACGAAACGACACGAAGCGCTCGGCGAGACGGACCGAGCGAGCGCGAAGGCGAGGGGAGGTGCTCGGCCGGACGGGAGCGTACCTGTCGACTGTACAGGCGATCCGATCGCGCGCGCGGTGGAGAGGAGACTAAGGGACTCCGCACACGGCGTGCAGGCTAGACGCGGCGCGCGCACACTCCGCCCGCCCCGCCCCCCTCCCGCTCCGCGGACACGCCGCGAGATATCTGGCCTGACTCGCTCGCGCGACTTTTTTTCACGCCAGTTTATCTATTTCGTACATCGTACACAAATCTCTATCGTCGTTGACTTTGCGATCCCGCGTCCTCCGTCGTAGAGCGAGAAGGACGAGAGAGAGAGAGAGAGAGAGAAGGAGCGACTATCTGTCGGCATGCAGGCTGAGAGCGTGTTTTCTTGAAATGTTCTTGTATACGATAATACATTTTCACGTTCCTTCTCTTTTCCGCTGTATCTCAAATACGTGTCTATCGCGTCTCGCGCGTTGATTATAAGAGCGGATCTTCGAGAACTCGTGGTAGAATACGGTATTTCGATATAAACCGGCTTTATCGTCGCTTCTTTCCGGAGCACTTTTCTCGCGGTCTAATCTCTGATTTACGACGATGAGACGATAACAAAAATTCAAGATGATGCTTGTTCGAGAATATTCGCGATGTACTGCGTTTCAAGTATGTATCGATAAGTTTGGTTCATTAATTCTCCGACTCGTCTCGACTTGCTAGTGATCTGTGCAAAAACCCGCGAACGTCAGGAATTCCGCAACCGGAATATCAAGCGAGGATCTGCATAATTATGAGCATCATCCTTTTACCTCTGCCGCCAAGTGACTCGAAGTGTCTTCGTCCATCGCGTCTTGGCTCGTTCTCGTTTACACAAAACGCCAGATTCTTGATTGATTTCCCGCGAGCTCGGCACACGTCGAGAAACTTTTGGAAGTTTCAGAGCTCACCGTTTCGTACGATTTCGCAAAAAATCCTGTCTCCAAAAGAGCTCTTCACGCCCGCGTCTACGATACTTTCGGAAATGGATTATTCTAAGGCGCAGCACGCACTCGAGGTTGCATCACTACGCCGAAATAGTCCCGGTAATCGTATCGTCAAAACTAAGGATATTTTTATGACGATCTTGTCGATTTCCGGATTAATTAATCGTGTACACATTAAAACGTGTCGATATCGCATATTTGTGTATTAATTGGAGCGATATTCTCGACTGCCATGATTCTCCACGAGGCACTACTTAGGCGTAGTAATACATTATCAGTCAAATGTAACAGAATACGCGCGCATTTCACGCTCCGTCGTTCCAACGATCTAATAGTTCGTTTACACGATCGTTTTTCATTTCCCGGACACCGAATATTTCACATTCACACACTCGCATACAGTACACGAGGTTCTGAAAACCGATATATTTGAGAGAATTTAATGGTATTAATCACGAAATATTCTATCTACACTCTCCGTCTCTTTCGGTCTAAACGCGAGAAACAAGGTGGAATCGGAACGACTCTAGAGACAAATAGCGTATTAAATTTTTGTGTGTACTCCTCATGAAAGAATCGCTAAAATCAGTAGCGTAATTTTAAGGCATAAAAAATCATAACAACAACTACGGCTCTCTTACAGAGGTTGTTTATAAACACCGCGACCGAGAAGGAACGCTTGCGAGTCGCACCTTTCTATTCCGTAGTCGGCTAGTCAGTTTGTGTTGGTGCAACGACGACGACGAAGCTCGAGTTGGTTTTAACGGATACCGCGAAGCATCGTTTCGGGTAAAGTATTCAATATATTCGGCCTCCTAAGCATGTTACCCGATATTCTAAACTATCTGAAGAATGCGGAGAGCCCGGGCAATGCGGCTTTGTATAAATTCTGTGGAGGATCAAGCGTACGACACACTCGACGATCGTCGCGGCTCGAAACGACGAAATTTTCGAGAATACACATCTTACTTTTTTGCTCTTTTCCCACTCGCAAGATTGAAGTGCGCGATCTCGAGAGACTGCTGTCCTGAATCACGGTAGTGCGGCACGTATAACCTTAAAAGTTAGCGAATTCGGGAGGATGACTGAAGTTAGCCGCGCGAGCTCGCTGATACTTCGATAATCGAAGGCGACCGGCACAGTGTCTTGGGGAACGTCAAGAGGTAACACGATTAGCCACCACGTCCGTAAAATCCCTCGGGATCGTTGGAAAATATCGTAAAATACGACGTCGAATTATGGAAATCGTATCCGCGTGGACGAAACACTTGAATATCAGCGAGGCGCCGCGTGAATTGTTAATAAGAAATAATAAGCCGAGAGCGCTTTGAGTTGCTTGGAAGATGCTTCGGGATACTTCGATAATGTCGGAAACGCGAGTTTTCAACGCAGGGATTGGATTTCAAAATTACTTTTACTTGTTCGCGATATTTTGAGAGCGTCGGAAAATATAGTGACGATGAGACTTTCCCGCGTTTCGTGCGATGTAGTGATATGAAGAACGCGTGGCCGAAGCGTTCGAGTGCGCGAATCTCGACGACACTGAAAACGTGTGACGTAGTAAATCTTGATCGCGCGTTCCTTCGGCAATTTTCACGAAAAAGTCGGTAGTGTCGAGAAATTTTGTGAGACACAAGTGCGTCATTGGACCAGGATCGCATAAAGAGTCACTCGGGACAAAGGGATCATCTTCGAGATGAGAGGTCGTCTTCATCTTCAGAGCGACGAATCATCTTTATCTTCAGAGCCACAAGTCATCTTCGGGGCAGATCTCTACAGGCGATCATCGTCGGCGATCGGTGAGTCTCTTTTAAGTGAATTCTTGCTTCTTTATTAATTAAGGTAAAAGTACCAATGTCTGGATACGTACCAAATATGTATCTAATTCTTGTTGTTTTGATTTTAAATACGAATATATTAACTTTAAATGCAAATTTTTATAATCTTCAGACATAAAATATTTGTATATATATTCAATATATATATATTCTATATTGAAAGTTTGAATATTTCAATATTTTAAAACTAAAATAACAAGCATGTCCAGAATTAGGTACATGCTAGGTACGTATCCAAGCATTAGTACTTTTACCTTATAACATATGGAATGAATTTTCTCTTAATGATAGTTGCTCGGCTTACGATATCTAGATCTGGCGTGCATTTGCTTATTGCATATCCAAAATTTATTATAATCCATATTGCCAAGCAAAAAAACGATTGAAGATGAAATCAAGGTCAAATATCGGATATTACACAGAATACATTTCGATATTAGCACAAGTTATTGCAAGAATGTGCAATAAAAAACAAAAGGATCGAATTAATTTGCGTACTCAAATTTCGACGCTTTTGAATAATTACAAGAACTGTGAAATCGTACAAAGTAGAATGCCACATATATACGATTCCACTGTAGTTAATAATGATGCGTTATTAGTAGGAGAGTTTATCTCGTGCGAAATTGACGATATATTCGAGCGAGAAAATCGTTAAAAAATTGCAGAGCCTTTTGATTATACATCCGACTTTCCACAGTCAAGTCTGTGGTATGCATTTGTCCCTCGTAAAAATAACTACTCGTAATTACATGCCGCCAAGAGCCGACTATTAGTCTCTTGATATTTCCCAGGGAAGGAAACAGTAAACATTATTTTTGTCCTCTTTTGTATCAGACAATGTTTTCTTTGCGGCGTGTATTTGCCTTGAAAAATCTCTGAAATTATATCAAAATTTTCATAAACAAAAATTTCATATTGTCAGGCATGAAAGATCGATTGTTTGAGACATTGGCTGCGTTCAGCAGAGAAAGCTGCTTTGAAACTGTTGTAAAATTCGTGAATTTAATTGGAGTATGTTCTTAATTTTGGTTAAATCCAAGAGCATGTACCAATCAGATTCACGAATTTTACAACAGTTGCAAAGCAGCTTTCTCTGCTGAACGCAACCATTCATTTGTCATAAGAAAGTCATTTAAAAACTAGTCTACGTGTTTCTCTTTAAAACTGAATTTATATATTATATAATTTGTTGGATGAGAGAAATAAGAAAACATATCTTTTTTTTTTTTAATTTCGTACGTAATAGAATATTATATTAAAATATAAATGCTGAATCTACAACAAGTTACATGTTCGGTTTATGTATATATATAAATATTTTAACTTTCACCGACTGTACAGCAATCGTCCAAAAAGTTATTACGGCTGACGGCGAATATCACGCAAATATTTTTTTAAATCGCGCACCTCGCACTTCAAAATGCATTATAATCGCTCTTATTCTAGAGTAATCTTTTCGCTTCAATTTTTATAGAAGCACAAAAGCAAATGAAATGCAAGAAAAAGAAAAATTCTCCTAGATTTTCTGACGCATTTTATGGCTCAGAATATTATGTTCTGCAATCTCAGAAAGAATTTTCTTGATTAGTAAAGTTAGGTCAGTACCTAAGTAAAAGTGTTTGATAAACAAAAATTCGACGAATCAAGAAGTGCGAGGAACGCATGAAATACTTTATACGTTATCTACGATTTCGTGTGTCGGATACACAGACGACCTGTAGATGAACCCGCGTTCGCTCACTACTGCTCATCCTTATCCTTCGCGCCATGTTTCAGGATTCGAGTGAATTCCAGGTAGTCAAACATAGAGCCTTTGATTGGTGCTTCGCGATACATTTCATCGACGTCATCGTCTGTAAATCTGATGATAAAAAAAAATCGATATTGCATCATAGTGTTAATCATTAAAGTACCAATATCTAGATATGTGTCTGATTCTGAACATTCTTTTTGTTTTAGTCTTTAAATGCGAATATTTAAACTTTCAAAAAGTATAAAAAAATATATATGTATATTCTATGTTGAAAGATTAAATATTCATATTTAAAGACCAAAACGATAGGAATGTTCAAGATTAGATACATACATTGGTACTTTTATTGCTTAAATTCATCGCTGCATTTCATTTTGATGCAAAAAGCAACATATAATCGCCGATATTCGCACAACTGATCGTTAAGTCGTCTCTTGGAATTATTTTAATTTCTTGGATGATTTCAACATGACAATTCTTCTGTAATTATATAATTTGCCAATTATTACAGGTCAATTGTATAATTACTAATAATAATAAACAAGAATAATTATTCCTTGCTTCTTTTTCGTGAGAAACAAACTCTTCATTCAAAGTTAAATCTACTTTCTACATATTTTTACATATTATGTGCGTATATATTTCAGACATTATTGTGCAATAGTTCTATAGTTGACACAATTTTAATAATACGTTAATTACCTGTCACCCATTGTCGTGAGCAGCTCACGAAGACGTTCCTCGTTTATATGACCAGTATTCTCCTCGTCGAAACAGCCAAAGGCATTCTTAATCACGTCTTCTGGGTCAGTCCCTTGCAATCTCTCTCCGAATAGTGTCAGGAACATTGTGAAGTTGATAGGTCCGGGTGCTTCGTTCATCATTGCCTCTAAATATTCATCAGTGGGATTCTTTCCTGTAAAAAATAATTTTCGCTCAAGTTTCACTCTTGTTTTGATTTAAAAGCAACGTTTAATCGTTATCTATTCGTATAAGTGGAAATGTTTTTACGAATTTTTTCTAATTTCTTGAAAGACTTTAACGTGTTTAAAGTACTCACCCAGAGATGCTAGCATGTCGTGCAAATCCTCCTTATCAATGAATCCGTCGTGATTCTGGTCGATCATGTTGAAAGCCTCCTTGAATTCCGCGATCTGTGCTTGGTCGAACATTGCGAAGACATTCGACGTGGCGCGTTGAGCGCGTTTCTTCGTGGTGGCACGGCGACCGGCAGTTTTGCGAGAGGACATCCTGGTCTTGCTACCTATAAAATAAACATTATATTTTAGCCATAATTCAGCTATAATACGCGTTGAATTCAACATATATTTAAAATTCAAATATGTGTTTTTTAAGTTATTTATATTCATTAGAATTTTACATTTTCATAGATTAAAATAATAGATATTTTTTAACGAAATATGTCGCGATTGTATTACATTAAAAGTTTCAAGCACTAAATAGCAAGAACGTAGGGATGTTTCTCAAATAAAAACACGGATTTTTATATATATATATATATATA
>NW_022639522.1:211194-229516 GCF_010583005.1 Odontomachus brunneus
TATATATATATATATATATATATATATATATATATATATATATATATATATATATATATATATAATAAATTGTATTTCCTTTAATAGAAATCAAAATAGTCGACGGTTTATGACAAGTTAGGGTATACTATTGGTTTTGAGATAAAGTCAATAAATTTGGACTCGATGCATCATCTAATACATTTCAGGGTAAACAGTGCTTGATGTGATCTATTTACAGACCATACATCGCGTAGTAATCGATTGTTTGCTCAAAAAATAAACTTGTGATTTTTCAAACATAAATCCACCGCGAAATAAAGGTGTGTTCTTTTTAAATTAAAAGGAACATCATGACCGCGCGACTCAAGTTGCCAAGTTACCATCGCTGTGTTTATTTCTGGATAATCAATCCAGGATATACGTGACCGAAACCGGGATAAAAATAATACTACTTGGGTGATGGCGCGACTAATAGGTCGTTACTCTCTTGGTGTGGTCTCTTTGTGCTCAAATGACCCTCTGTTTTATACACAACATGTTATCGCTAACTTGAACTAATTTCCCTATTGGCCATATGTACATTTTTGTCTTTTCAAGATAGGGTTTCTAAAGTTATATTTGATCAAAAACATGTAGTTCCAATCATCCTATTTGTGTTGTTTACATAGAAGTCTAATTATGATATTAATAAATTTTCATCACTATAATATCATACTATAATATACGGTATTATATTGCATTCACATTGAGTGCGAAATCTGCCTGCAAAACATACCAGTATGATAAAGACTTTTGGAACTTTGTCAGACATTTCAGCTAATGCTGAGCATCAGTTACACTATATTTATACCATAATTTCACACATGATGTTATATTGCATTTAAATTGTTGAGTATGAAATTATAACACAAATATAATGTAACCGATGCTCAGTGATTGGAACGTCTCACAAAATTCCAGAAGTCTGTTACAGTGGTATGTGGAATTACTCATCCCATGACTAACTTAAATTTGTTTTATGTATAAAATATATCCACACACATATATATATAGGATGAATCATCTATTGTTAAACTTTAAAATATTTGTTTTTTATATTAGAAGAAAATATGTAAAGAATAAATTGTATGGTTAGAAAGGTTTGCTGACAACAATATTTATCCCTTTCAATCACATAATTTATTCCTTATCTGTTTTCCTTTTATATAACAATAATAGATTAGAATCAACAATAATAGTTTAGAATCTAACATTAGGTGCCTTACACTGTATATCATGAAATATAATTCTCCTTACATAAAACAAATTTATACCTTGGTCTTTTGTATTTACAAGTATCTATTTCATTTGAAACAAATATCATTTTCTCAAGAATTATTTCTTGAAAATTTGCAACATTTATACACTCGTACGAGCACTTGCCTATCTCTTTAAAATCGTCCTACTTTTCCTCGCACCTTTCGTTTTCCTCGTTTCCACTGTATCGCCTGTTACCTACGGCACTGCGCCAGTTTATGGACGTTTCACGTCAATAGCACTTTTTACCCACAACACATAACCTAAATAAGCAATATTCCGTTGCTATTTAGTCATTTACGTGACTCATTCGGTTTTGTCAAGACTCTTTATATATTCTCCCGAATCGCACATGTCTCAAATTGTGTTAACTATAGCCGAATGACAATGGCGGCTCTTCGTGAAGAAGACTGTCAAACTGTCGATGTTTCACATATTTGGATTTAGTTTCGCGGGAGGGTTCGACTCGTTCGATTATTCGCAAATTAAACGAGAATCAGAAACACGAGCGTACTTACCCGACTGAACGGAATAAAGACGGAGATCTGATAAACAGAGGCTCGAAAGTAGGACGAAGCTGAACCTCACGATGTATACTGTGAGTCACGTTACGCGTCACTCTGTGGTCATTCACCACACCCGGCCAACTGGCACCATCTGTTGGAGGCCGTGGAAGAATAAAGGCGCGAACCACGAAAGCATATTCAGGCCAGAGTCGGTTTCAGGATTGTGCAGATATTTTGTGCATAAGGTGTTTGCGAGTAGTCGATTTCTCACTCAGTTAGGACTTATTTGAATAATTTTGAGTTGTTTTTTTAATGGCAAAAATGTTGAGACGATACTGTGTCGTTAGTAATCAAGAATGATGGAAAATTTTATATTTCGCATTTCTCATGGAAATTTACGTGACTCTTGAGTGAAATTTAAATTCATACTTTCTTACAAACAGATTTCAAAAATTCTTAATAGAAAAAATTCGACAGGACAAAAAATTGCAGAATATCGATGATACCATTATTAGTAACAAAGTGTAATTTTATGCGGGCTTTTAAGAAAGAATATTTTTCTAGTGACAATTTAGATAGTTAATGAAATAAACAGAGTATATTCAGTTTATAAATTTCTGGGGTATGATCTGTAAATGATCACAGCCCTGAATCGAGAATCGCTTCCATACTTGGATTAACGTGTCTCGCGCTGACTCACAGCCATATAAGGACACGAGAAAGAGACTAATCGTTTTGTAATCTCTCGCGATGGTGGCGGCAGTAAGCGAACTCTCGATATTTTTGCCAAGAAAGGATCAGCTCCAAAGTTCGTCGAGGAATCGTCATTAAAGATCTCGAACACTCGTTTCTTTCTAAAATATTTTATATTACACATATAAAATACTTATCACTTAAAACGATATTAAATTAACGTAAGTAAGAACACAAACTTGCAGTCCTGATTTCTGGAATTCTGTGAGGACAGAGCGAGATAACGCGACGCACAGTGGTGTAAAGTAAAACAAGAGCATTGGTCTTTTTATTTGCACGATCGTGAACTTACGCTACAACGTTCCGTTTGCGAGTAGTGAACCTAAACGATCGATACATCGTATATACAGAATCGTACACGTAGTTGATCCTCGGAGATGAAATCTCGTCGAGAGGACGATCATCCTCAGTGTGCAACTCTTTCGGACGTCGTAACGCGCGAGTCCGTGTTTTCTCCGCTGCTACGCGAATTATTTACATAAATCGTCACCACTCTCTCGACGCGCGGTAACATAAATAACGACAACAAGTTCTTGGGTGTTTTCTGTACACGGAGCGCCGTATCGAAAACGGCGGGAATTGCGCGACGATCCTTCGAGATTGACAACAGTCATCTCCGATCGCTCGATTCCCGGCGAAGTCGAAATCGGCCGATGGAATTTCAAGCTATCGCACAGACACTCCGTTGATAGTGATCCCGTTCCTGTTGGAAACCGGTTCGGCTTCGTAGTGTCCGGATCTGCCGTACATTCTTCTTGGATGGCCGCCGTACCTGTTACGAACGTCGCGAAATTAGACAAAATTTCCATATGGCGGTGAAATTATTTAAGTAAAAGCCAAATTACGCTTGTATTAAATTACCCATAATTTATCTTCTTTGTACACTTTTATTCCGAATATATTCAGTAAGCAAATGGAATATTGAGACCGAAAATGAAATCCAAATTTCGGATACATAGTATTTTTTAAATAATTATAATAAGGATCTCTTCACAATATATCGATGTAATATATTTTTGTAACTCACCTGTACGCGTTACCGCCTAAACTATAAGGATTATCATAGAGACCATCCTCGGGGACGTTTTCGTACATGGTATTATGCGTGCCGTCATTCAACGTCGCGTAAGACATAACCGCGGCATTTTGGTCTTCTTTCCTTTCCGCCGCTTGAACGTTTTCAGTATTCTTTACCGGCGTAGCTTTTCGTCTGTAAATATCAATCAATGTTTTAGCGCTCGATTAAAGAGCCTCCTGTTCGAGATTAGCTCAAATTTCCAAATCAAAATTAAATAATACGTTCATTAGCTTCATATGCGGTTATCTTAAAATATGAGTGGTTTGGAATTATTTTCGAAAGAGATAGATTTTATTCGAGAAACGATACTCACAGCCTGAGATAGACTAGTCCGAGGATGATTAATATAAATATAATAACACCAGCTCCGATGCCAACGCTGGTGCCAACACCTTGAGCCTCCGCCACCTCGTTCGCTGCCACTGTGACACGAATAACATATATCATATCGGGTATTTCTGTCACGTTTCTAATTGTTCTCGGAGTCGTACGTCCGCGGGATATTAAAATAAATAATATATGATTTGAAGCTGTGTGTATGTGTGTTTCCTCTTATTAAAACGAGAGAATTGTCGAATATCTCCTGGAAAGCAGGAGAGTTAGTCGATAGAATTTGGAAATTATTTGCATTTAGGATGTGACACATGTTAAGTGTTAGACATATTTCTAAAGAATACATTATCTTCAGTTGATTTACGTTCGCATTTGGGCTCGTCGCCACTCCAGAATCCCGTGTCCAAGCATTTCCTCAGGAATATGCCGACCCTCTCGTACTGCGGTAAGCAGTGATACTCCGCGGCTCCCCCGTAAGTCGTAGATCCATTCACTACAATCACTCTACCGTTCTCTATCGATCCGGGATGCTTGCAATCGACCGCTGAAAAGATACCACGAATAAATCTTGAATCGTTCCAATCGCGTTTACTAGTAACAACGATACCTTTGGTAGATTACTTGATCTATGGTCGGTAAATATCGTGATACTATCAGAGGGATGCTCGGAGAAAAATCAGAAGGACTTTTAACGTTAAAGACGGAAAATAATATCGTTGATGAGGAAGAAGATCCTTACAGAAGCAAGCAGGTGTTGTACCGCTCCAGGATCCATTTTGCAAACATATTCTTGTCTCATTTCCTTCCATGTAAAATCCACGTGGGCAGCTGTAGTGCGCCACTCCGCCTACACTGTGGGTCAATACCTGGGTCGATAGTACACCGTTTTTCTCCGGGTCCCTGCATCGGATTTCTGTCGCAAAATTGCGCGTTATGCATAATCAAACGTTCATGATTATCCATCTTAACCGCGCGAGATACACGAAATTTCGTCTTTTTCTCTGAATGTGATTGAGAAGTTCAATATATCCAGCTAATTACCTCGACAGACCGGAGTGTCGCTACTCCAGGTGCCGTTTTCAAGACACAGTCTTCTGGCGAAACCGTCTAGCTCGAAATTACCGTCGCATTCGTAAAGTGCAGCTGCTCCGTAATACGTTGCATTCGATGTCAAGGTGTAACGTCCGTGTTGAATGTGCTCAGGCTTGCCACAATCGACATCTGCCAACAAAATGTGTTGATCGCATTTTTCACATTTGTTTTGTGCTTTCAACGTGAAAGAAACATAACGACCGATATTGCATAGTCTTGCAAAAATCTTCTACAATATTTTATAGCATTATTTCTAACGAAACTTATCGATTATTCGACTTATTTATTATTAAAAAGATTAAAAGGTTTTGAGTGGTTAAAAAATTATAGTCGTTATATTTTTATACGATCTAATGCACAATCGACTCGTTAGGATACGATTTCGTTGGGATTCGATAATCTTTGGAGGCTTACAGACGCATTGCGGCACTTCGCCGCTCCACTTTCCGTTCTCCTCGCAGGTGGACAGAGGCTCGCCGACCACCTTGTATCCCCTCTCGCATCTATATTTTACCAGGGCTCCAATTTTGTACGAAGTCGCGCCTGTATTTGAATTCTCCGCGGTTCCGGTGCGAATCAGTGTTCTTCCGTACATCCGATCATTTCCCGTTACCGAAAGGATTCCGTGTTCCGCTAGTACAGGTTCCGGGCAACGAATCTCTGAAATAGAATGTAACATGATCGCATTACTTAAATAGAAAATACGACGTGTAATTAGGAGAAATTCATGTTGAAATTTTTATAGTGCATATAGAATTTTCTGAAAGTTTCTATAAAAATACATCGTATGTTAAACCAATTTTGAAATTGTATTATATAAACTCAACCACGTATTTTACAAACTCTGTTTAAAACGGGAACCTAAGTATCTTTCCTGTTAATGTCGCTTTTAAGAATTTTAAAGGAAAGTATAACCTTTATAGAGAGAGAGAGAGAGAGAGAGAGAGAGAGAGAGAGAGAGAGAGAGAGAGGGAATTCTGCGACCGCTCGGGGATCGTTTTATATTTATATTTTCTTATGTATTTTTTTCGTAAAACATGATGATTTTCGGTTTCTATGAAAAAAAATACATAAGAAAATATAAATATAAAATAATCCTCGAGCGGTCGCGGAACTCCCTCTATAAAGGTTCCTCCTTTGTTCAACTTGCGTTTAACGACCTCTCCCGAAGCAATTACCTTCGCATTTTGGAGTTGCGTCGCTCCATTGACCGTTGTCCAGGCAATATCTTCTGGATACACCGTTTAGTCGGTAATTTCTCGTACAGCTGTATGTGATTTCGCTGCCAAGATGAGTCGTTCCGTTCGCGTATTCCACGGCGCCGTTTAGAACCGGAAGAACCTTGCCGCAATCAATGTCTGCGCGATAATTATTCCAGTCAACACAATCTTAAAAGTAGTTGGCATTGTCAAGTCATAATAATTGATAATTTTCGAAATATAATTCTTCTAATTGAACATCAACAAGTTCCGGAATGTTTTGAAAGGTAATATTTCGTTCAAAGTAAAGGTCTGCCATGGCGCGAATATGACCTTGATCGCGTAAATCGCTCCTTTCATAATTCGCAGTGATTATGTCATTTCTGATTTCGATGAGAGAAAGAGATACGACGTGACTCACACTCGCAACTCGGCACTTCTCCCGTCCACTCTCCGTCTTTGCCGCACGAGTGCCTTGCTTCGCCGTGCAGCAAGTAGCCCACATCGCAGTGATATTCGATAGCACTGTGCACGTTTAAGTCGTATCCTACCACATAACCTCCCGTGGGCACTTCGGGTTCCTCGCACGTAATTACTGTAAAAAGATGCGCAGATATCAAGTAATTTGCCGTGTAAAATTTTAAACAGAAGAAGCGATAGGCATTGAATTATTCTCATGAAAAATGTAATCTGCTCTGTGAATTATTATTCTTTACGTGAACATTTTGTTAGATAGGGCAATGGTCTTTAAATTCTACGTCTCGCATAGCGAAAACTTCGTGCTTCTCGACGAATATTACTTTTCACGCGAAATCTTCAGTGAAATTATCCTTACATTCGCACGACGGCGTGTCGTGACTCCACTTGCCCTCCTTGGTGCACACTTGCTTCCCTTCGCCGACCAACCAATGGTCCTCTTGACAAGTGTAGGAGGCCAGGCTGCCCACTGTAGTCGTGCCGTTGATTAGAACGATGGTACCGAACTCGATTTGGGCCGGAGTTCCACAATCGACGAATCGACATTGCGGCACCTTGCCGGACCACTCACCGCCGATACTGCAGGTGAGGACCTTGGTGGTCGATCGAAGAATTGCAATTACGAATTAATGAATGAACGAAGTTCAAAGGTTAATTTATAGAAATGCGAAACAAAACGCAAGAAGGAAAAACACTGTAATGTTAGAAATGACAGTATTAAAAAAAACACGAGCGGACTTACATTATCCCCAAACAAAATAAATCCGTTTTGGCAGGAGTAAGTGGCGGTAGAGCCTGCTCTCCTTCCGGTAGTTGTCACGACGCCACCGTTCACTTCCGGCGGCTCGGGACACCAGTCGACTGAAAAGTAATTAGCTGTGTAATCGTATCGGTAGGAGCGGCACGTCATACGTTAGAAACGCGACTTCTTAACTCA
Source organism: Odontomachus brunneus (assembly GCF_010583005.1). Classification (NCBI taxonomy): domain Eukaryota; kingdom Metazoa; phylum Arthropoda; class Insecta; order Hymenoptera; family Formicidae; genus Odontomachus; species Odontomachus brunneus. The sequence goes on from NW_022639522.1 coordinate 218,848, forward strand.
CTAACGTGAAATTTTTTTTTAATTAACGCTAATACGTGGAGATATATACAATCAAAGACTATTATGCGTACGCACCGCGGCAGAATAAACAGAAGAAACTTGATAATTGTTGATCTAATTTGCATCAACATTTATGATCTAATTAATCTTACCATTTTTTTTACTTGCGGTGAAATTTGATTTACGTGTCGAGTTTATTAATGTTGAATTTATTAATATTTGATTTAATTGTTTATTAATATTGAAATATATAAAAACATCCTTATATATCGCGCGGGTGATCGTTCACTTTTTATTTAGATACTCGAATATCCAAATGTCCAAGCTTTGCAAACGTTGAAATTGAGCATTTATAATAACACGGGGCGAAAGGGTCTCGAGTCGCTTGCCATTCGAATGCAAAGCATGCACTTTATTTACACAAGCACTGTGGCTGATGTCCGCTCCAGATGCCACCGTCGCCGCATCTTCGTCTCGTGTCGCCTACCAGCGTGTAGTTCTCCTTGCAGACATAATCCGCGAGAGCACCGTGCGTAGTCCTGCCTTCCAATAGCGTGATGGCGCCGTTCTCCAGATCCGGTAGTGCGCCGCAGTCGACGACTGTAAAAATATTCGGAAGATGACGGAGGTCACGCGTGACGAATCGTATTCACGTCGCGTGTATAGCCCGAGAATTAAAGCCGTCTGATACGCGAAACTACCCAGACTACGCGATTTGAAAGACCTTTCATCCATCATAAATCTTTTGGAGTTTCGCTTAATTTTCGCGATAACGTTTGTAGGACGTCTGCAAATCGCGTGAACAAAATTTACTGTTGAAATCAAATTAACATAGTTAGATCCCATGAAAGTTATGAAGTGATTCTTATAACGCAATGCAATCTTCGCGATATCGTATCGCGTGAGTATCGCGCGTGAGTATCGTATATTATACGCAACAGGTCTAGAGTAGAAAATTATATTCAATTATAGCTGAAGCTACTTGGCGTTATCACAAAGTGTCAAAAGGACGAAATCGGGGAGAGATGGAATGTCTAAGTTTCTTATATAGTCTATATATTCCGCAAGAATATTCCCTAGAGAATAACTATGCAAAATTTGGTTCAGATCAGTCAAAGAGTTTAGTGATGTATAAGAAACAGACAGACAGACATTCTCTTTTATATATATAGAGATATTTAAGTTTCATTCTCTCTGATTCTCGACACTTGATGGCAATGATAGATATTAGAGAGATAGGCTGCCGCACTTGTCACGTCAGGACAGAGGCAATAAATGTGACTGCCTTGGCTGGACAATAAAGCTAACACGAACGTTGACTTTCTTGAAGTACCGCAAAACAGCACTTACATTTGCATGTGGGCACTTCGCCGCTCCAGAAACCGCTCGGTCCACACATTCTGCTTTTCGATCCGACTAGCATATAACCGTCCGGACAGACGTACTCTATCGTGGAGCCTATCGTTCTTTTGTTGCCCACGATCGTGGTGTTCTCCGATTTCTCAGGGCTGCCGCAGGTCGGCGGTCCTACGGACAATTTGGCAAACTTTTACGATCGTATTTTTACGAGAGACGTTCTCGCGCGAGATTCGTTTTCTTTATTTCTTTTTTTTTTTTTTTTTTAAATTGGCGACTGAGCTGTTTCGAAAGCAAAATTCCCGGCGCTTACTGTTCTGGCAGATCCAGTGAAGGTAGTCGAGATTGCAGCCGACGTCATTCCAGAGCCAGCCGCGACCTCCGTCCAGCACAACGCAGTTTTGCTCGCCGTTGTAGTTGTTCGGTTGGTCTTTGCCCCAGGATGGTCTCTGCACGATTTCGCCTGAAATAGTCGACCTACTTTACTTTAATATTCTCATTAATTTTTCAGCACACACCTGCATTTCTCGATCATTATTCCCACATTACGAGAGATCTGTTAGAATGTTCTTTCTGTACGTGTAATTGCTATAGTTTTACACGATTGTCTTTTTAAACATACTAGAACACCACATAGCGCGCGCTTCGCGCGCGCCACTTTAGCCTTTTCGTTGTACTATTTACAATTTATATTACAATACTCGTTTTTATAAATTATATTCCCAGCAAACACAATGTTACATATAACATACATGTTAGTTGTAATTTCCTATTCAACAATATAACTGTTATATAACACGTATATTATATAACAGTTATATTGTTTGTTGAGTAAGAAATTACAACTAACATGTATGTTACATGTAACATACATAGAGCTAATACAAACATATTTCAAATAGTCAATTTAGAAAAAAAGGAGAGTTTTTTTATTTACTGCCATTGTGGGATTTACTGCTTGAGAAGAATTCCTTTTTTCTCAAACATAAATGTTCTCTCCGTCTGAATACAGAATACTGAATTCTTTGAGATTAGAATGTATTATATCTTCGACAAAACTCAATCTTGAAAAAGATAACATTGTTCTTGTGTGAATAGTTTTATGCGATATAAGTGGTAAACTTTAAGCAGTAAATAGAGTGATGACAGTGAATAAAAGAACTTTCCCTTTTTTCTAAATTGACTATTTGATATATGATTGTGCTAGTTCTTACTGTTTGTCCTTAACTTTTTCTTATTGCGAACAAAATTTTCGAAAACTGTAAGCAACGAAAATTTATGATGTTTCCAGTAAAAAAACCATTAGAAGCTGGAAAACATTTAACATATAAATTTATTTATTATTTACATATTTACATATTTTATATACATATACATGTAACATTGTGTTTGCTGGGATTACAATAAATATCAAATTTATATGACGCGAACAACACAACTTGATCTGTCACCGCGGCTAACAGCTGCAAGCGGCACGAATTCAACTGGGATCGAGACGGCCAATTAGCGTCGCGGAAAAGAGGCTTCACCCACTTCGATACATTCGAGATTTAGTTAACACGCACTTTTTCTGATAGGATTACACAATATTTTAGATTCTGTCAGATGATGATAACTGAATTTGTCGTTGTGCAACTTATACCGCGATTAATTCCGAATCTGACGCGAGACAAATTCACATCTCTCACAGGTGAGATGTCATATTTCTCGGGATCGTTCATCGTCAGTTTGCCTTGTCGCGTTATCAACGAGTATTATCGGCCGTGTGTTCCGCTGGGTGTTCTGATGATGGATGAGACTGCACTGATAAAAGTAATTATTAATTGACATCGACCGCACGTCGACAGACGTAATTTCCTGCTGATTTCGACACGGTCATAACTTTCACGTTCTATTTATTACCGGGATGCTTCGCTTCGCAATCTCGTAACGATTCGGCGCGATACCATTTGTTCTGACGATTACATGATAGCCCGATTGGCTCATCGCGCGCGCTCGCGCGCGAAACGTGACCGTCGTCCTCCTCTCGACCAAGGCTCCCTGTTACGGATTTGCAAAATTGCCCTTCCGAAATAACGATTGTCCTGTAATTGACGGATAATTGCCGCGCGATTCAACAGTCGAATCGCCGAATCTCACCCTGGGTTACTCAACTCCGCCCTCGCGCCGGCACGATTCCCACGGGGCGATCGTTCCAGCTCGCGATTAATAATAGGAAAAATCTGCCCATCTCGCCGAAATTTCGCCGACCATTTCCGCTCGTCGACTTACCGTCCACCCATCGCCACGTCCGCGCGGTGATTTGCGGCTCCTTCTGGGCTCCGATCCAGACCAACTGGGTCTTCAGCTTGTCCTTCCGCCTCTCCAGGTTGTTCAGGATGAACGTAGGAGATATGCCCTGCGACATAAAATCTTTCGTTAAATCTGCCTGTGAGAGAAAGAAAAAATCTCTTTTTGATATATTGTATATAATATTAAGAATGTTTTTCAAAGATTGCCGGTATAATATTCTTCTAATAACGATAGTGTCTATCGTTCGAAAAGCTGTTTGAAAATTATATTTAGAAGTAAATTATGAGAACCTTGAAGCCGTGAACGAGATCACCTCCGCGCTCTCTGCAGTAGTTCCTCGCCTCTTGAAACGAACCGCCTTTCTTCACCACGAATTCGTAACACGTGGAGTTGAAGGCTGTCAAGTCGGCGTCGGCGGGCGTGCCGGCATGCGCGCACCTGTCTATCGAGAATTCTGCGAACATTCGGCAATATTTTTCTCAGGAGGCGACACTTTGGAAGGCGCGATCGTTCCGCACTCGTCGAAAGAAGATTCAAGACGCGATTTCCCAAGTTTCTATCATTTCTTACTTTTCATCAGAGATATTATATTCTTCTTACAACATTATTTGCGTTATTACTCGTTAGAATGAAAGTCGAACACGAGGTTTATTGTTTTCTTCTTAACGGGAGCTCTCTGAGCTTACCATCCGTAGCGAAGACTTCCACCTCGCAGAGACTCAGGCTACCCTCGACGCCTACGAGCTGCAGAAAAACGTACTGGCCCACCAGTGCTCTGGCACAGACGAAGGTCTTCGTGATACCCTCCTCTGCGAGTTCGATTCATCAGTGATAGATTCATCGTAATTGTTCAAAGAAAAACATTCAGAACCGGTTCTTCCGATCGATTGTGCATGTTGTACGCGGAATAACTCGAAATGAACAACAGATATTTCCTTTTCTCTAATTGTTCTTAAATAATTTTTTGGAAATTCGATCGATACGTCGGATATTGGAGTATCTTTTGCACGGATGAGTTCTAATTTCAGAGATCTAATTTCTGAATGTTTTCTCGTTAACGCTTCGTGATCGTTTCGCAGCACTCACCGATAGTCCCGGGGAACCAGGCGCACAGCGGATTGCGCTGCAAATCAGCGCTGCTGTTGCCCACTCTTATCTCGATATCCTGAAGAGGCTGATGACCTACCATAGCAATCGATAAGTCATTCCTCCGGCTAACCGCAGTTACAATCGGGTCTTAAAACGAGCTTACGGTTGTACGGTGTGGAAACCAGTTAAGATAGAATATTCTTGTAGGCTCAAAGTTAAGCTATCTTTCTTCAAGTTTGTCTTGAATTCAGACAGATTTATCTGTCCCCTTTCGTGGGGAAAGATTTCTTAGCAAAATAGCTGAAACGTGCTTAAGATTCACGCGAATACGAACGTGAATGTTAAATAAGTGTTAAAATTCAGGATTATATCGGGTGGAAACAAGTTGGGACAAACTTGAAGAACAACGCAAACAAGCAGACGTGAATTTCGTGCGCGTTTTAAGCCTCGACTGTGAGTGTAATAACGTTCTTTATGACGCGGAAGTTTACCGCAGCAGCCTCGTGTCGTCACTCGGACGATCTTGACGGAGTACGGCTTAAGGAGGTCGACCCTCCACCAGGGGCTTGGTTCACTTTGGGTTTCTGTGCATCTTTTCCCGTCGTGTTCCGTGCTGAAGTCGCCGTCGTTGCCATGATTTGCGTTCCCACCCCTCACGGTAGTCGATTGATTTGTCGGTTTACGGAAACCGACGTTCGTACCTGTCACAATATTTATTCTGTTACAGTTTAGTCAAGAAGAAAGTTACAAGCGTGTTAGTATAATCTAGATATTCTTCCGAGATTTGTGCTCTCTAGCAATTTCACCCCCTCTCTCCTTTTGAATAAAGGGCTGAGCACAATAAAAGGAATAAGGAACAGGGAACTGAAAATAAGGAATACTAAAAACAAGAAATAACGCTATTCCTCTATTTCTCTATTCCTCTATTCCTCTGTTCCTCTATTCTATGTTGATGAATTAGATTTCATGTTTTAATATTGAACTGTTCCCTATTCTCCGTTTCCTGTTCTCTATTCTCGATTCTCTATTCCTTATTCCTTTTATTGTACTCAGCCTCTAAAACGGCGCGTCAATTCGCTTTGCAATTCAGAGTGTTGATATGTTCGCTTAATTTTTATGAACTTCTCCTAACACTTAATTAACACTTAATTGTTGGTCAATTATTTCTGATGAGTTAATAAAGCTTGTCGTCGCTCACTAATCACGATCTAACCGGTCTTTAATCATCGATGGTGTCGACAGTTAAGTAACAAAGCCCCAACTCAATGGCAGGATGCGTTCGACAATAACGTTGATTGCCGTCGATGATTAGTTGTCACCCGGCATCGGTTTATCATCGCCGTTGTTTCTCCGCGTCGTGTATTGACGTTTCCTCTCCGTTGCATGTTTCGTCTCCGAAAGCAATCCACGTCACGATTCGCTACGACCCGTTGCCGTTATTCCGCGGAAATGGCGCGGATCGTTCCGCTACCGTTGAACAATGACAATTATATGTTTTCTTGTGGCTCCGAGTCAGGCGACTTTTTACGTATCGCAGGGAAAGTCTCGTGAAGACCGGAACGGCTTTTTTGCCGTAATCGCGCAATAACGCGGCAATTTACAAAAGATCGATCGTCGCGAATCAAGTATTATTCGCTGGATAACGCTCGTTGCCGAAGTCTCACGTATTGCGAACGAACGAGCGCCTTTCACGGCATGCAATGTCGCATTACTCTCATAGTCTCTTCGTCACCTACGAGCATCCATGATTAATTGGTTCATAATTTCCATTTCGCGACAATGTGATCAAAATTCTTCGAGTTTCGGTGTCAAAAATAAAAAAATATCTCGTTGTAATAAAACCTACTGTTGCCATGAATTTGCCTTTTTGCGCCCACATTGGCAGGATAGGCGATAATTTCGGGACACTCTGTATAAAGCGAGGGAAAGTGGCTTGATTGGCATTTTAAGGCAGGCGCTTTGGTGTCCCCCGACGAAAATGCGATTCTCGTTCGACGACCTCTTGCGTTCGCGTCTTCCAGTCGTATCACGAAAACGAACCGGCAGATTTCGTTCGACGGAGAAAGTCGAGTGCCATGCACTCGCTTGATGGCAAACGGATGCGAATACGTCAGGTGAATTATAAAGATGCATAATTAAAACGGATGTTACAAATTGCGGGCATTAAAAGTTGATCGATGGCGGTGAGACACATATCGATCTAATTACCGTGCGTTTATTAATCATCGACAGAATTGCCTCCGACGATTAAGCTGCTGATTAAACAAATTAATTATTTCTGCATTTTTCATAGTCATGCGAGAGAAGTTGCGTAGTTAAGGTGCAACAACCTTTCGAGAATCGTCGTATTTAATTCGTTTTAATACTATAATATTTTTTTTTTAGATAATTTGTATGTTTACCGCTCTTTTCCCAGGAAGTAATCTAATTAATCTCTTGTTATTTGCATTAGTTTTGTGACAGCTTCCATGATTTAAATTGCGATTTACAGTCTTCGAGAATAGACTTTAAGAGTACGACTCAAGAATATTAATGGACTTTCGCTATCATTACGCCACGTGTGTTTATTTGAACGCTGATAAGTTATTTTTCGAAAGCGACTCTGAAATGCCAAGTTCCGGCGCGTGTAAACGTTGACAAATCGTTAAATGTGTTTCGTATTTCAAAAATTCCTTTCGATTCCGAATCCAATCGTCGCAATTTTTCTGTCGTCGGTCGTTATTTCCCGGTTTTATTAATGCGAAACTGAATACTCACCGCAAAACGGTAGGTCACCCTGCCAACTTCCTCTGGCGTTGCACGTTAGGCTGCCAGTCCTGGAAGAAAGTAACAGTCAAGTCAGGTGAATACCGAATATATATTATCGAGACACACGAAAAGAAAAGTTTGGTTGGATTAACCCTTCAGACCCGATTTATTTCTCATAATATAAAAAAATATTTACACATTGGTTATTAGTGGTGAGGGTTTAATAAAAATAGAAATATAAAAAAAATCCATATTTATTGAATTTTCCGAATTTTCTACTCAGAGATCGTAGAGGCATAATTCACAAAAATAATGATTTTACAAGGCTTCAAAATTGTTGTGCAAAATTGTGCACATAGGATTTGAATAGTGAATTTCTGGTATAATATGAACAAACCAGAAATTTCAGTTGAAGTTACCAACATTTTGTTTAAGTCAACAAGATTAACTTGGACAGAATTCTGACAATAACCGGAATTTTCTGATTCGTTCATATTTTGCCAGAAATTGCTTAGTCCAACCGAACATTTTTCTTTTCCGTGAGGCAGCGACTGATGTCACTCTCTCGACGTAGACGTGAACGTTGCGCAAAGTGACACTGATAATAAGTGCGACGCTTCGTTATACCATGTCGGACCGTTGAAGCGAAACACTGTTACGAGTTTCCGCATATAACGCGTGATTACGTATCGCGAGAAGGAGAAGGCGCAAGGGCGTGTACGAGTGACGCGTCTCTCTGATCTTTCGAGAGGAAAAGGATCAGTCCGATGAGAAAATGGCTGCATTATCCATGAAAACCTTACGTAGTAGCTCGAGTAGTTGAGAGAAGCCTTTATAGATTTCAGTCTAGATTCGTGAAAAAACGACACGCGCTTGTGAAAAAAAAGAATTCGGACAACACTATAATTACGCGTTCACCCGTATAATCACTCGGTCGATGCAATTATTCGCGTGGCGCGTATTAGCGTCACGCGCCATCGCGTGCGATGTGATTAAAACTTGAAAAATGTACCGTTGATCTCGTTAACTGAATCCTGGATTTTAAATGCGGTGAACAATTCGAAGAGACCGTCCGCGGAACGGGAGAAAAAGTAGCCTTCTTTCTTCTCTTTTTCTTCTCTTGTCGTAAACCGCCGTTTCCAGTTTACAGGCGAGGAATGCGACGCGAACGGGATTCTTTGCACATCGCGTATTCTTTGTTTCTCTTTCCTGACTTTTCTCAAACACACCGTCCTGTTGGAAAAGCGCGCGCGAACGGAGAAAGTCAGCGGTATACCGCATTATCGACAATCACCATTCTTGACGAGCGTGCATTTCGCTCGCCTGGAACACTGCGTCGCGTCGCGTGTATTGAAAGAAAAAGGAAAAAAATAAATAAAAATATATTCTGCCGATCACGAATCCACATGTCTGTGGGAAATTAAGTTTGCTCCCACATTCTTCCTCTCTTCCTTTCTCTTATCGTGACGGAAGCCTCGTTACTTCGCGATTGACAAACACGTCTCGCGTGTGTCTAGTATTTGATTGACAGTTGTTATCTGCCGAGCGGTTTCTCCCACGTCTCATTTCTCCCACTTCTCGACGAATTTGCAATCTTTCTCGCAGAAGAATTGAAAGTCGGTAATTCTATGTTCCTTAGACCCACTTGGCGTAATCTTGGCGCAATCTTGAAGGATACTCAAATTATACGACATTAGGAATTATAAAGAAGTGATAATCAATTGAGATGAAATACACACTGAGAAAAAAACTTTCACTAATTTAACAAGATAGTGGTACGCGCAGCAAATGGTTTGTTGACGTAGCAAATGGCCCCGTAGTAGTAGGAACAAATGATTTGTTACTTTCAATAAGCAACATTTCTGTAAGACACAACTATCTTAATCTAACCTAAATAGACGAGAATTGTTTGTTAAAGTGACAAATGACGAGAAGATTTATTTCCCTAACAATCGTCAAACAGCAAACGTGCTTTTGTTCTGATAACCGAAGGATTTTTCTCAAATACAAGTTCCAATCGCAATTCTTATCAAGCAGAGAATCTCCGCTATGTGCGATAATGATTCCGTTACGACTCGTATTTCATCGCGCGTGTTTCGATTTTATCAACTTCAATTTCTCGAAATTTTATATTAATTTTGAGAGAATCGCTCGTGTACTTTAAGATATGTTCGATGTATCCAGTGAAATATCGTTGTGGCGAAACACACCGGTCTACCAGTATTCGCTGTAACGCGGTTAAGCGCCGTAAGTGACAAGTGAATTATAAGCCGGCTCAATGCGAATTAAAAAAGCGCATTATTATTTTAATTTAACGATGTCGGCTGGAATTCAGTGAGACACGAGGCTCTAAAGACCGACGACGATACTTGGCCTGGCAGCGCGTCGTTACACCTAAGAAACGAAGCGTCAATTAACATGTACAGTTCGTAACGGTACCGCGGTGAAGATACACGACGCACACTACTCGAAACCTCGTGATCAAGGTATATCTTCCAAACTAGTTGGTGGTGATTGGAGACGGAAACGCTCAAATGTGTCAAGTCAAACAACTTTAATCGCGACGCTTGAAAAACATACTTCAGCAACACGTCTGAATGTGAATGGCGAATGAGCCGGTGAGAAAAACTTACTTAATGTTTTCTCTACGCTATACTCATTTTTTTATACACCTCATTTCATAAATTAAAAAGTCGAATGTATTAGAATCTTTTACAAGTAGCTGCGATAAATAGGTGCGATAAGTGAATAGATTATCATTTGGGAGTTTGTGAAAGGAAGAAATTGAAACTTGAAAGACATTATCGGACTTTATTTTACAGAATCTCTGTCTATGGCAATATCATTTTTCTTCGGGTACACTACCTACTTCTTTGAACTTATCTTGCTGCGTTCTTTCTAACTCACTCGTCGCGACGAAGAGAACGGCATGTCTGTCGATTGAGATTCTTTCCGGGAAAGCAATATTGCTTATCCTTGGATATCGCGCGATGGGCGTAACCACCGTAAAATCACGTCGTCATCATGAACATTCCGTGATAAGAAGCAATCAACAAAGCTTGTCAAAATAGTAAAAACAATTGGTTATAATTATTTTTATTTTTAGAATATTCGGAAGAGGAAGTGAGAGAGAGAGAGAGAGAGAGAGAGAGAGAGAGAGAGAGAGAGAGAGAGAGAGAGAGAG